>NC_057801.1:277300052-277309781 GCF_018294505.1 Triticum aestivum | reverse complement strand
ATATCTGCATGCATGACTCTCCTCCCCCCGCGCTCGTCCAATCCGTTGTGACCAGCAATATTTCCACCCCTTCCCTCCCCCGTAATTTACTCCAACAAATATGCCCACGTAGTTGTTACGTTAATCACGCAGCATATCTTACGGGACGTTGCTTCAATTACTCAACTGCAGGGTGCATTGTGTCACTGAGATGTGGGCCCAACAGGCATCTGGCCCACATGTCAGTGGCGCAATTACACCTACAGTGTAACATCCCAATTTTTAATAAATTTGGATGTTAATAGAATCATTCAATGCATATCATATTTCTTTGCATTTTGGAGTTTTTGAAATATTCAAATATTATTTTCCACTCAAGAGAAATAAAGGAGAGAGGATAGAATGACTTCCTCAAACAAAAAAGAGTTGGGGTATTCATTAGAATATTATTTAGGTTTTTTTGGAGTTTATTTGGTATTTATTTTCTTGGCAAAAAAGTGCATTTACTGCATTAGATATTTTTTTCAAAATTATATGTGTTGGGATTAATGTTCATTATTCTATATATTATCAATAGTGATTTTAGGAATTACTATGGTATTTTTATGAATTCGTTGGAGTTGTTTTGACCTGACAATGTTTTCTGTAAAAAAACACGCACGCACACCGCACCACCTGGACCGAGGCCACTTCGGCCCAAGGGCGCACCGACCGGCCCACCGGCCGATAGGCCGAGGGCCCGAGGCCGTCGCCCGTGCCTCACCGCCTCGTCGCCTGCTCCTCCTCTCCCTCTCGCACGTACACTGCTCCCGTTGTCAGGTAGGTCCCGCCCCATCATCCTCAACCTCCGCTCGTTCCGCTCGGATACAGCACGCACTCGCGCTCCCACAACCACCAGCGCCATTGCCCCGGGATAAGGCCTATCCGCCGCGACCCCGAGCCCCTCTCCGCGCCTATAAAACCCCCATGACCTCCTCTCTCCATTCTGTCACTCCGCATCGTCCCTTGCTCCTCACAGCCACCGCCCTGCCGCGTTGGATCTCACCGGAGCCGGAGCATCTCGCCGGAGTTTCCATCGCTGTAGACTCCCCTACCTTCCTTTTCTTTCTGTCAACCTTCGTAACTCGCCGAGTCTCATCCGGTTGACATTGTTTTTGCCCCTAGGGACCACCGGAGACGACGCCCCAACGACCTGCGTCCTCGCCGGAGCACGGAGCTGTCGCCCTTAGCTTCGCCCGTCCCGGACACCTCGACGCGCGCCACCACCACCACCGCAACCCCCTCGTCGCGCACGTCTCGTTCGCCTCCTTCCCCGCCGCCAAAAAGCACCGCAGGCATCGCCCCGTCCATCGCCCGAGCCAGCGCCCCGTACTTGTTCTTCCTCGTGTTGGTTTCGTTTAGTTTTCTTTTATTTAGTATTAGATCAGTTAACCGCGGTTCGTTTAAACCGAACGGTTTTGATTAAAACCGATTGTTGGTTTTCTTTAGTTTAGCCGTGGTTGTTATTTTTCCTATTTAGCGGCTGTTCGCTCTATAAGCTACACGGTGAACACCTTTCGGCCAGTAGGAATCTGCCACGCACCAGGGACCTGTTTGTGATAGTTTCTCTTCACTGTTTAGTCCCTGTTATTAGCAGATTAGTCCTTGATATTGATTTAGCCACAACTTTTTAACCGTAGATCCAAACTCGATGAAACCAGCAGAAAATACTTCATATTGTTTAGATCTATCCAGTAGTATCCTTTTTGGTAAACTTTGGTCAGATTAAAATTTGAATTTATTTAAATTCAAATTCGAACTTCAAATAGCCATATCTCCCAAACCGTAGGTCCGATTGAGTTAATTCTTTTTGCACTTTGTCATGGTAGCCAAACCCTATGACTTGGATCAATCTCATGGTATTTTCACACAAGTAGGATATATCCATGATAGTTTTATGAATATGCTATGTATGCACGATAGATCACATCACGGTTATGCACCCTATGACACATGTTGTTTTGCACTTAGAAAATTTTGTGATAGTTGAGTGTGTTGGTTTTCATTTGGTTTCTCTAAGTCTTTTTGGTTCTCTGAAATGATTTCTTATGTGAATGCAATGTTTGACTATATATAGATCTACATCGGGGAGTGACGAATAGTTCTATTAAGTAAAATTTCTGAGAGCGATATAATCTTCATCAACTATTATCAGGCAAGTTCACATTTGATCATTCTATCAATTACCTATGTTTATATTATGCACTTAGTCCTTTTGTGGTAGGATTGCATGGTAGGATTTATTGTTGCCAGATGGCTATGCCATTACCTAGTAGTTCATTTGAGGTAGGTCTGATCTATACATCCTTGTCACCACCGTGTAAGTTTATTTTTGCCTCGCTAAATGTAGACGTGGTTTGGGAAGCGAACATGGTGAGACATGAGTGACAAAGTAGTAAGCAGGACCAAGACTTGTAAATGAACTACATGGGCGGTATTTGGTTTGAATAGTGGCAAAGTACAGTGGGAGCATGCATGGTTAATCCATGGTGGTGCACCACTAGTGGTCGGCCGCCATGGCTCAAAGAGATCAATCATATTCTCATGTCTAGAAGCTTACGTGTGCAGCCACAAGCCAATATGGGCTATGGCTTAGTTGAGTAGTTAGTGTGACCCCTTCCGGGATGGGCTAGCAGATGTAGAATGAGTAGGTGTACCGGCCTATCCGTGGGTTAAGGGGAAATACTTTCAAAAGACTATGTCTCTGTCATCCTGTTCTCAAACACCAGGCAGTGCGAGAATTTCAAGGGAGGCGATCGATTCTTGTGGGGAAAAGTGCGCAAATCTCTATTGAGTGTTAAAACCTAATCGATTAGCCGTGTCCCCGGTTACGGACAACTTGAGCATCTAGTAGTGAAAATGCCGGGAGATCTCCTCACCTTTAATTAAATTCTTGGGTTTTAAATGAAACTTGGGATTGGATTGAGTTGGGTTTGCCAACTCATCCTATGCTATACTGTAGTGATAGAATAATATCTTTTAGCTTTCCACCAGCCAAATTGCATGTACAAATAGGTTCATTATTCTTATGATGTAACTTGCCAGTACATTCAATGTACTGACCTACAGGGTTGCAACGTCTTATGTTGCAGGAATTTCTACGATGAGTAAGAGTTACGTTGTAGGGTTACGGTCTACACTCAACTTGTCGTTGGCATTCATGGGACTCCACACCCGTTCGATTGTTTCCGCTGAGACTTATGAGGTATATATCAGTTTTATGTTATTTATACATGTGATTGCACTTTGATATATACATCGATGTACTGTGCGTGCCAGCATACCGATCTAGGGATGGCACAGATACACAGAGGCTTGACCGTTTGAGGTCGGGTCGCTACATGCAGTTAAGTCGGTGAAGCTCAGTCCAAATCTTACGTAGGTGTGCCATTGGTCGCTATAAATATTGCGCCTCCCACGGCATTCGGAAAAACACTCACGTTCATCGCTATCTCCTCTCCCTCCCTCTCACGTCGACCACCATGGCATCGCCCCTCCCAAGCCTAGGCGCCCCTCGCTACACTTCGTAGATGGTCACGCGTCGTCGTTCCGTTCCTCGCCGCCACTAGTCGAGGAGGATGCGTCGGCTTTCCGCTCCTCGCCTCGACGCGTCAAGGTGGACGCGTCGGAGTTCCCAGTCTCGCCAGCACGCACGGCGGAGGAAGCATCGGCTCCCCGCTACAAGGAGAACGTCGTGCCACCCGCTGAGCCACCCCAGCCTTAAGGAGCTTTGGAAAGAAATAGCTGTCGCCTTGTGGGAGGCTTGGCCTCCGGCAGAGCGCGCCAAAATAGAAGCGGAGAAGAAGGCCGAGGAAGAGAAGCGTGCCGCGAGGCATGTGATACGTCTCCAATGTATCTATAATTTTTTATGTATTCATGCCATATTTATAATATTTCTACATGATTTTGGTATGATTTCATTAGAACTAATCGGGACTAACGTTGTTTTCAGCAGAACTACCATGGTGTTGTTTTTGTGCAGAAATAAAAGTTCTCGGAATGCGCTGAAAATCAACGGAGATTTTTTCTAGAAAATATAAAAAATACTGGAACGAAGAGTTACCGGAGGAGAGGCATGCGGGCCCCACGAGGGAGGAGGGCACCCCCACCCCTCTAGGGTGCACCCATGTGCCTCGTGGATTTCCCATGGGGCCCCCTAGCTTGTTCTTGACGCCAACCTCTCCTATAAATCCCCAAACCTCCAGAAAATAAGCTAGATCGGGAGTTCCGCTGCCGCAAGCCTTTGCAGCCACTAAAAACCAATCGGGGCCCTGTTCTGGCACCATGCCGGAGGGGGATCCATCACCAGTGGCCATCTTCATCATCCCGGCGCTCTCCATAACGAGGAGGGAGTAGTTCACCCTCGGGGCTGAGGGTATGTACCAGTAGCTATGTGTTTGATCTCTCTCTCTCGTGTTCTTGATTTGGCACGATCTTGATGTACCGTCAGCTTTGCTATTATAGATGGATCTTATGATGTTTCTCCCCCTCTACCATCTTGTAATTGATTGAGTATTCCCTTTGAACTTATCTTGTCAGATTGATTCTTTAAGGATTTGAGAACACTTGATGTATGTCTTGCATGTGCTTATCTGTGGTGACAATGGGATATTCACGTGATCTACTTGATGTATGTTTTGGTGATCAACTTGCGGGTTCAATGACCTTGTGAACTTATGCATAGGGGTTGGCACATGTTTTCGTCTTGACTCTCCGTAGAAACTTTGGGGCACTCTTTGAAGTTCTTTGTGTTGGTTTGAATAGATGAATCTGAGACTGTGTGATGCATATCATATAATCATACCCGTGGATACTTGAGGTGACAATGGAGTATCTAGGTGACATTAGGGTTTTGGTTGATGTGTGTACTAAGGTGTTATTTTACTATGAACTCTAGGGTTGTTTGTGACACTCATAAGAATAGCCTAATGGATTGATTGGAAAGAATAACTTTGAGGTGGTTTCATACCCAACAATAATCTCTTTGTTTGTTCTCTGCTATTAGTGACTTTGGAGTGACTCTTTGTTGCATGTTGAGGGATAGTTATATGATCTAATTATGTTATCATTGTTGAGAGAATTTGCACTAGTGAAAGTATGAACCCTAGGCCTTGTTTCGAAGCATTGCAATACCTTTTTCACTCACTTTTACCACTTGTTACCTTGTTGTTCTCATATTTTCATATTATAAAAGCTTATATCTACCATCCATATCGCACTTGTATCACCATCTCTTCGCCGAACTAGTGCACCTATACAATTTACTATTGTATTGGGTGTGTTGGGGACACAAGAGACTCTTTGTTATTTGGTTGCAGGGTTGTTTGAGAGAGACCATTTTCTTCCTAGCCTCCGACAGATTGATAAACCTTAGGTCATCCAGTTGAGGGAAATTTGTTGTTGTCCTATGCACTTGGAAGCCCAACAACGTCTACAAGAAGAAGGTTGCGTAGTAGACATCAAGATCTTTTCTGGCGCCGTTGCCGAGGAGGTTAGTGCTTGAAGGTATATATTTAGATCTTGCAATCGAGTCTTTTAGTTTCTTGTTTTATCACTAGTTTAGTCTATAAAAAAGTACAAAAAATGGAATTGAGGGTGCTTCATATGCTTCATCTTTTTAATGCCTTTCGTGAAAATGATGAGCATGACTGCAATGTTGTTAGTATAAATTCTTTGAATATCCATGATGCTAATGATATGCAAAGCTACAAGCTTGGGGATGCTATGTTTGATGAATACGATATTTTTAGTCCACCAAGTTTTGATGAGCAAATTTATTTTGATGATAGCATGCCTCCTATTTATGATGATTATATTGATGAAAGTGGGTTTGGAAGAGTGTCAACTTTAAGTAGTATTGATCCCACTATTTTGGAGGGTGTTGAATCTTATGGTTATATTGATGAAAGTGGATTTGGAGAGGTCATGACTTTATTTAGTGATGAATCCACTATTTCGGAAGAGGTTCCAATTGATTATGAGAACAAAGTTGCCATATATGATGATTATTGTGATGACATGTATGCTATAAAGAATAATGATAACCATGAAACTTGTCGTCTTGATTTTAATTTTCAATTGGATTATGCCTCACATGATAGTTATTTTGTTGAGTTTGCTCCCACTACTATTGATGAGAAGAATTTTTCTTATGTGGAGAGTAGTAAAATTTCTATGCTTGTGCATCATGAAAATAGTGCTTTAGGTGATGGTTATATTGTTGAATTCATTCATTATTCTACTGAAATGTATTATGAGGGAGGAATATATGCTTGTAGGAATTGCAGTAATATCAAGTTTCCTCCCTATGTGCTTAAAATCTTGAAGTTATGCTTGTTTTACCTTCCTATGCTAGTTGATTCTTGTTCCCATAAGTTGTTTGCTCACAAAATCCCTATGCATAGGAAGTGGGTTACGCTTAAATATGTTAGTCATATTCTTCATGATGCTCCGATTATGTTTCAATTCTCATCTTTTATGTGAGCATCATTGAAATCATCATGCCTAGCTAAAAAGGCCTTAAAGAAAAGCGCTTGTTGGGAGACAACTCGATATTTACCCCTACTGTTTTTCTATGTTCACATGATTAATCTACTGTAGTAATCATGTTTAATATCTTTTGTTTCAATAAAGTGCCAAGTAGAACCTTTGGGAAGACTTGGGTGAAAGTTAATTTGATCTTGCTGTAAAAAACAGAAACTTTATGCTCACGGGATTAGCTGTCATTTTTTAGAAGAGTGCTTTTGTGTTGATTCTTTCCGCAGAAGATTAATAGACAAATTTCTCACGCCCACAAATTTGTTTCAGAATTTTTGGAGTGACAGAAGTATTAGAGAGTTAGAGATTACTATAGACTGTTCTGTTTTTGACAGATTTTGTTTTCTATGTGTTGTTTGCTTATTTTGATGAATCTATGAGTAGTATCGGAGGGTATGAACCATAGAGAAGTTGGAATACAGTAGATATTACACCAATATTAATTTAGAATGAGTTCACAACAGTACCAAAAGTGGTGATTTATTTTCTTATACTAATGGAGCTTACGAGTTTTCTGTTGAGTTTTATGTTGTGAAGTTTTCAAGTTTTGGGTAAAGTTTCGATGGACTATGGAATAAGGAGTGGATAGAGCCTAAGATTGGGGATGCCCAAGGCACCCCAATGCAATATTCAAGGACAACCAAGCATCTAAGCTTGGGGATGCCCCGGAAGGCATCCCCTATTTCGTCTTCGTTCATAGGTAACCTTACTTGGAGCTATATTTTTATTCACCACATGATATGTGTTTTGCTTGGAGTGTCATTTCCTTTTATTTTGTTTTGCTTGCTGTTTGAATAATATCCCAAGATCTGAAATTCTTAAATGTTAGAGAGTCTTCACATAGTTGCATAATTATTCAACTACTCATTGATCTTCACTTATATCTTTTGGAGTAGTTTGTCATTTGCTCTAGTGCTTCACTTATATCTTTTTAGAGCACGATGGTGGTTTTATTTTGAAGAAATTGATGAACTCTCATGCTTCACTTATATCATTTTGAGAGTATTAAACAGAATGGTATTTTTTTTGGTTCTGAATTTAGTCCTAATATGCTGGGCATCCAAGAGGGATATAACAAAAACTTCCATATAAAGTGCATTGAATACTATGAGAAGTTTGATTCCTTATGATTGTTTTGAGATATGAAGATGGTGATATTAAAGTCATGCTAGTGGAGTAGTTGTGAATTTGAAAATACTTGTGTTGAGGTTTGTGAGTCCCGTAGCATGCACGTATGGTAACTGTTGTGTAACAAATTTGAAGCATGAGGTATCTCTTTGATTGTCCTCCTTATGTGTGGAGGTTGGGATCGCGCGATGGTTAACTCCTACCAACCCTTCCCCTAGGAGCATGCGCGCAGTGCTTGGTTTTGATGACTTATAGATTTTTGCAATAAGTATGTGAGTTCTTTATGACTAATGTTGACTCCATGGATTATACGCACTCTCACCCTTCCACCATTGCTAGCATCTCGAGTACAGCACAACTTTCATCGGTGCCATAAACCCACCATTTACCTTCCTCAAAACAGCCACCATACCTACCTGTTATGTCATTTCCATAGCCATTACAATATATATTGCCATGCAACTTTCCATTGTTCCGTTTATTATGACACGCTTCATCATTGTCATATTGCTTTGCATGATCATGTAGTTGACATCGTATTTGTGGTAAAGCCACCTTTCATAATTCTTTCATACATGTCACTCTTGATTCATTGCACATCCCGGTACACCGCCGGAGGAATTCATATAGAGTTATACTTTGTTCTAAGTATCGAGTTGTAATTCTTGAGTTGTAAGTAAATAAAAGTGTGATGATTTTCATTATTAGAGCATTGTTCCATGTGAGGAAATAAAAAAAGAGGCCAAAGAAGCCAATCAAAAAAAGGCCAAAGAAGCCAAACAAAAAATGTGAGAAAAAGAGAGAAGGGGCAATGCTACTATACTTTTTCCACACTTGTGCTTCAAAGTAGAACCATAATCTTCATGATAGAGAGTCTCCTATGTTTCACTTTCATATACTAGTGGGAATTTGTCATTATAGAACTTGGCCTGTATATTACAACGATGGGCTTCCTCAAATGCCCTAGGTATCGCGTGAAAGTTGAAAAGGTTTGAGAATACTAAAGTATGAAACTATTGCTTGGATGAAACCGGGGTTGTGCATTATTTGAATACTTTGTGTGACTAAGATGGAGCATAGCCAAACTATATGATTTTGTAGGGATAAGCTTTCTTTGGCCATGTTATTTTGAGAAGACATAATTGCTTTGTTAGTATGCTTGAAGTATTATCATTTTTTATGTCAATATAAAACTTTTGTTGTGAATCTTATTGTCGGTGTACTAGAATAGGGGTACCCTAGTACCCCGAACTTGTGCACGGGCAGTTGTAGTACCTCGCGGCAAGGCTTGCCGGGCGACCGCCAAGGTCCTCCATGGTTCCTTTGGAGACATTCAAGAACAAAGTATTCAAGACAAGGCCTCGGCAAGAGGAGCTTGCCGGGAAGGCCAACCAAGGCATCCCAAGGAACTTGCCGCGACGCGCCACGCATCCCGGCAAGGCGACAAGGCCCCGGCAAGAGGAGCTTGCCGGGAAGACCAACCAAGGCATATCAGGGCCCAGTGAGTGACAAGCTTCCGGATCGACAAGACAACGGCCGCGGCAAGGCGCTTGCCGCGGCAGGCGGCCACTCTGTGCCCACGCTCCAGCGCATCCACCAACGTGTCGCTCTGGGGGCCTTTCCAGGCGCGCGTGGCGGGAGGCTGTGTAGCCAGCGGTGCGCGGTGGCATGCGAAGCTGACAAGATCGCCATCGTGGCGAGCGGTGGCGCCCCTGACGGTCCTTTTCTGCACTGTTTGGGCTACACAGATGGGCATTTAATGCCCTTGTCCCCTGCCGTCAGGGTTAGGTAGGATATACTGTACCAACCACCTCTCTTTTTACATTTTTACCCTTGTTTACGTTGCCACCTATCGGTAACCCCTTTAGCGTATAAAAGGAGGCCCATGCGCAACGTAGAGGGGGTTCGGATCATTCGAAAGCCAGAGAAACACTTAGCTCACTCTCGAGCAAGAACATAATACAATCAGACAAGCAGCAGTAGGAGTATTATCTCTCCGGAGAGCTCCGAAGCTGGGTAAACTGCTTGTGTGCTTCGCCTCGATCT
>NC_057801.1:277148284-277299862 GCF_018294505.1 Triticum aestivum | reverse complement strand
CCCGCCGCCGCCGAACCGAAAGGGGCACGGTCCGCCGGCCCCATAGGTGTTCGTGGATCAGTTTCCACGTCGATCCCACCGCCACCGGAGCAAACGGGTGGTGGGGTAGACGTCGGCGGAAGGACGGACATCGACGAGGAAGCTCACGACGCTGCCAGGTCCAAGGGCAAGGAGGCGCAGACCTCGACGTCCGCGCTTGTTCCGCGCCCATCTCAGGAGGCGCAGGACCGACAGCGTCATGGTACTCGCAGTACCATATGTTTGTTGGGCCAAGATCAAGCTGGTGGATCCCGGGGCGCTCAAGACCAGCATGCACGCCAGCATACCAGCACGAGCGAGACACGGTCGCCCAGACGGGATAATGCTCCTTCTAACATAGTTAGAAGTCCGAGCACATCCCGCTCCTCGCGCCGTCCGCCACTGCCACCCACCACTCCGGCAGAAGCTTTGGCGCGAGCTCAACTGCTCCTGGGTTACCCTCCGACGTCGGACAAGATCGACGAATGGAGGGCCACCATTCCGAGTCTCATCGGCTACACCAACGGCGACACTCCGCGGCAGCCGAGCGTGTCGCTGCCGCGGCAGGGTTGCCAGGCGCGAGCCGGTGGCGACGAAACTGGTGGAGGTGCAACCACCATGCAATCACCACCCCGAAGGCCAAGATCGCCGACTCATCGGATCCACCTCGACAGCGACTCCACCGCATCGTCGGATCCACGAGCTTGTCGCGATCAGCGCCAAGTTCTTCGCGATCGACAGCAAGAAGACGCTCGTACTCGCATCGAGCGCCAAAGAGAAGCGCGATGTCAATCCGACAAGCGCGCTGGGCCCTCTGTCGACATGCATGCGCCAGGGGAACCAGGCGACTTGCCGTACGCGGTAGGTTGCCCTACGTTCACTCGTGAGCTGCGGCAAGTCCAGTGGCCCAGCACGAAGAACTTCAAGCCAGACGTACCGAAGAAGTACGACGGCAAGACGCATCCGTCGGAGTTCCTCAGCATCTACACCATTGCGGTGCAGGCTTCCGGGGGACGGGACGACAAGATCCTTGCCAACTACTTCCCGTTGGTGCTCAAGCCCAACGTCAGATCCTGGCTCATGCACTTGCCGGACAACTCCATATCCTCTTGGGCCGATCTATGCCATCAGTTTGTCGGCGCCTTCACAGGCGGCCAGAAGCCTCATGGCCAAGAGAGTGACCTTCATCTGCTCGCCCAAAAGGAAGGAGAGCCCCTGCGCAAGTACATTCAGAGATTCAGCAGTGTACAGCACAACATCCCAGACGTCCACCCTGCCGTGGTGATCAGCGCGTTCCATCAGAACGTGCGAAACCGCAGGATGCGGGAGGAAATGGCGATGTGCAAGATCAGAGACGTCAGTGAGCTATATGCCCTGGCCGACAAGTGTGCACGAGCTGAGGAAGGGAGGAGACTCCCCGGAGAGAACATAGGAGCAGGAGGATCTGATAGTGAGGATGCAGCCCCGGCAAAGAAAAACCGGCGGCGGAACAACAGGAAGAAGAAAGGAAAAGAGGTGTTGGTCGTTGAGCAGTCCGGCAAGACGCCCAAAGCTGGCAGCTCCGGCAAGGAGGTTGCCGCGGAGGTGGCAGTTGCCGACAAGCAGGATGGTACCAGCAAGCAGTATTGCAAGATCCACCGCACCAAGGGCCACGATCTCCAGACCTGCAAGAAAGTCGAGCAGCTTGTTGAGCAACAGAAAGCTAAATACGAGCGGCGCGACAAGGAGAAGGCCCGGGAAGGTGCTGGAGGATCCGGCAAGAAACGTCCCGGCCGAGGAGGACGCCGCGGCAAGGAGACAGACCTCCTCCCGGCCGCGACAAGGATGAAGATGACGATGATGATGAAGACATGGATGATGATGAGACTGATGAGCGGGAGTTCGAGAAAGCCACAGAGGTCCTATGCGTTGACGGTGGTGCTTCTCTGCATACTTCGCACCCCCAGCTCAAACAATGGGTACGGGAAGTTAATGCAGCAGAACCACCCGTCAAGTCACGCAAGCCTCTGAAATGGTCCAGCACGCCTATCATCTTTGATATTGAGGACCACCCTGACCGCATAACTGCGGTCGGGTGCTTGCCGATGTTGGTTTCACCAACTATCCGCAACCTCAAGGTCACTAAGATGTTAGTTGACGGCGGGGCCGGCTTGAACCTGATCTCCCCCGCGATGCTCCAGAAACTCCAGATCCCTGACAGCGAGCTCGAAGAAACCGGTATGTTCCAAGGAATCAATCCGGGAAGGAGCAAGCCAAAGGGAAAGATCACGTTGCCGGTAACATTTGGCAGCGAGTTGAACTTCAGGACTAAGAGGGTCAGTTTTGACGTTGCTAACTTCCCATTGCCTTACAATGGGATACTCGGTCGTCCAGCACTCGCCAAATTCATGGCAGCCTCTCACTATGCCTACAACGTACTGAAGATGTCAGGCCCGATAAGTGTCATCTCTGTCCCCGGCGACAAGAAGGATGCCCTTATTTGCGCCGACAAGATCTACCGGGAAGCAGCAGCCGCAGCAGATCGTCAATCACTTGCCGCTGAAGCTCCCGGGGCGAAGAAGAAGACCAAGTCTGGCAAGAGTTCTGATGCCCACTCCGGCAAGCGCACCTCTTCGGAGCGCTGCACTACCGTCGAGGACGCACCATCGAGCTCCACCGGCAAGTGTAAGAAGGTAATGGCAGCTCCGCCTGAGACCAAGAAGGTGTCCGCCAAGGAGGACGGCACTGGTGGTACCTTCACCATCAGTGCCACTCTCGACCCCAAATAGGAAAGCGCGCTCGTTGCTTTCCTGCGGGCGAGCGTCCACGTGTTTGCGTGGCAACCGTCCGACATCCCCGGTGTTCCCAGGAAAGTAATTGAGCACCACCTTGCCGTCTATCCTCATGCGCGGCCCGTCAAGCAGAAAGTCAGGAAACAGGCAGTGGAGCGCCAAGAATTCATCGCAGAAGAAATCAAGAAGTTGGAAGCAGCAGGCCTTGTCAGAGGGGTGCTCCATCCTACGTGGTTGGCCAATCCTGTAGTCGTGCGCAAGGCTAACGGAAAATGGTGGCTTTGTATCGACTTCACTTATGTCAATAAAGCTTGTACCAAAGACCCATTTCCCTTGCCGCGCATCGATCAGATTGTTGACTCCACGGCCGGATGTGATTTGCTCTCATTTCTTGATGCATACTCAGGATACCATCAGATCTTCATGGCATAAGAGGATGAGGAGAAGACCGCATTCATCACCCCGTGTGGCACGTACTGTTTCGTACGGATGCCTTTCGGTTTGAAGAATGCTGGTTCAACATTTGCAAGGGTGGTCCACCATGCTTTTGAGCCACAGATGCACAGAAATGTGGAAGCCTACATGGATGACGTAGTGGTCAAGAGCAAGGACAGGGCGACCCTGATTCAAGATTTAGACGAAACATTTGCAAATCTGCGCAAGATCAAACTCAAGCTTAACCCCGAGAAGTGCGTATTTGGAGTCCCTTCCGGCAAGCTTCTCGGGTTCTTTGTGTCTCAGCGGGGAATTGAAGCCAATCCCGACAAGATCAAGGCCATTGAGCAGATCGAAGCACCGAAGCGCGTCAAGAATGTACGAAGGCTTGCCGGTTGTGTGGATGCTCTTAGTAGGTTTATCTCTAGATCTGCTGAGTGCACCCTGCCATTTTTCAAAATATTGAAAAAGGCAGGTCCAATGAAATGGACTCCGGAGGCGGAGGCTGTGCTGTAGGACTTGAAGAGATACCTGTCCTCCACTCCAACACTTGTCGCACCTAGGCCACAAGAGAAGTTGCTGCTATATATAGCGGCAACCAATCAAGTGGTTAGTGTTGTGTTAGTGGCAGAGAGGGAGGCGGATGATGAGCCGGCAACCACGGCAGACGCATCCAGCGACAAGCAGGGGGCTTCGCCGACAAGCTCTGGTCCCGACAAGGATGGATCTGCGCAGGAGCATGATAAGATGCAGAAGAGAATGGTGCAGCGCCCAGTTTAGTTTGTCAGTTCCCTTCTGCAGGGGGCTAGGTCAAGGTACTCTGGTGTGCAGAAATTGCTTTTCGGCCTTCTCATGGCCTCGAGAAAGCTGCGCCATTACTTCCAAGCACATGAGATCACAGTTGTCACTCGCTTTCCGTTGAAGAGGACACTGCAAAATCCAGAAGCAACAGGCAGGATTGTCGAGTGGGCATTAGAACTGTCAAGCTTTGGCCTCAAGTTTGAAAGTACTTCAACTATCCAAAGCAGAGCATTGGCAGAATTCATAGAAGAGTGGACGCCGACACAAGATGAAGAAATTCCAGAGACGAGCATCCCCGTCAAGGAAGCGAGCAAAGAGTGGCTGATGTACTTTGATGGTGCCTTCTCGCTGCAAGGTGCCGGTGCGGGTGTGCTGCTTGTCGCACCCACCGGAGAGCACCTCAAGTACGTAGTCCAGATGCACTTTCCCAAGGAGCAAGCAACCAACAATACTGCAGAGTATGAAGGATTGCTTGCCGGTCTCAGGATCGCAGCGGACCTTGGGATCAAGAAGCTCATTGTCAGGGGTGACTCACAGCTTGTCATCCGCTAAGTGAACAAGAACTATCAAAGTCCATTGATGGAAGCATATGTTGATGAAGTGAGAAAGCTAGAAGAGCACTTTGACGGCCTACAGATGGAGCATGTTCCGAGAGCTCAGAATGACATTGCTGATGGCCTGTCGAAGTGCGCCGCACTAAAGTTACTTGTGGAACCAGGGATCTTTGTGCTCAAGCTGACTCGACCGTCCGTAACGCCATCAAATGGACAGAGCAAGAAGAGGAAGTTGATTTCTGGTGACTACTTTCCGGCAGAGCTCCCCGAAGCCGCCGCCGGGAAGGTCCCCAAGATCAACACCAAAGATGCTGAGGAGCAGTCTGCTCCGGCAAGCCTTATGGTTTGTTCCGTCGCAGCAGACGCTCCTGACAAGCTTTGCTCCGGCAAGCTTGCCGGGGAGCATCAAGCTCCGGTAGAGCCGCAGATTCTTGCCGTAGAAGTGGATGCTCCCGCAGCAACAGATGTGCCTTTAGTCCTTGTTGTCGAGCCACAAGCTCCAGCATGGGCACAGCAGATTGTCCATTTCCCTCAGACAGGGGAACTTCCCGAAGAGCAAGAAGAAGCGGAAAAAGTAGCTCGGCAGTCAAGTATTTACCAGTTTGTCGATAGCATACTGTACAGAAGAAGACTCAACGGTGTGAAATTGAAGTGTATTTGCCGGGAAGACGGACAAAAGTTGTTGGCAGAGATACATGGAGGCACATGTGGTCACCATATTGGCGCAAAAGCACTTGCCGGCAAAGCTTTCCGGCAAGGTTTCTTTTGGCCGACAGCCCTCCAGGATGCAACTGCACAAGTAACCAAGTGTGAAGCGTGCCAGTTCCATTCCAAGAAGATATACCAGCCAGCTCAAGCTCTCCAGACGATCCCTTTATCCTGGCCATTTTCGGTCTGGGGGCTCGACATCCTCGGCCCCTTCCCCCGAGCTATCGGGGACGTACTGCAAAAGCGTAGGGTACTTGTACGTCGCAATCGACAAGTTCACAAAGTGGCCGGAAGTGGAAGCAGTGAGTAAGGTGACAGCACAGTCAGCAGTCAAGTTCTTCAGGTCAATTGCTTGCCATTTTGGGATCCCTAACAGGATCATCACTGACAACGGCACGCAATTCACGAGTCGCACCTTCATGCAGTACGTCCAAGATCTTGGCACCAAGGTCTGCTTCGCTTCTGTTGCTCATCCGAGAAGCAACGGTCAAGCAGAGAGGGCAAATGCTGAAGTGATGCGCGGGCTCAAGACCAGGACTTTCGACAGGCTGCGCAAGTGCGGAAGGAACTGGATCGAAGAGCTGCCAGTGGTTCTTTGGTCGATCAGGACGACGCCAAATCGAGCCACTGGCCAGACGCCTTTTGCTCTAGTCTATGGAGCAGAGGCAGTTCTCCCCACGGAACTTGTATACGGATCACCTCGAGTGCTCGCTTATGATGAGCTTGAGCAAGAGCAGCTACGACAAGATGACGCGCTGCTCCTTGAGGAGGATCGTCTTCAGGCTGCTGTACGAGCTGCTCAATACCAGCAAGCTTTGCGCCGCTACCACAGCCGCAAAGTTAATGCCAGAAGCTTCGAGGAAGGCGACCTTGTTCTTCGGCGCGTTCAGTCCGCCAAGAATTCCAACAAGTTGACGCCGAAGTGGGAAGGCCCTTATCGGGTGAAACGAGTCACTAGGCCCGGCGCTGTCCGTCTTGAGACCGAAGATGGCATTCCGGTGAGCAACTCCTGGAACATTAAGCATCTTCGTAAGTTTTACCCATAGGGCGCGGTTGCCGGAACCTGTTCCGGCAACCACCTTTTGTACAAGTCTTGCCGATGTTGCATATAATCCTTTGTACAAAGCCGGGCGCAGATCCCGTGCATAAGTAAAGCTCATGTGCTCCACACATCCTGTCAGTTTCATGCATTGTCTTCTTTATTGCATGCATTATCTGACACTTTGTGCAGCACCTACCTCCGGTAAGCAATGACGAGCCGAAAAGCTCCATATCATTATTTTCTCCTCTTTCTTTTTTCTCAACAAAGGAAAGGAAGGATACCTCGCACACAAGTTTACCGGGGGGGAAAGGAGAAGATAACGATGTGGACCAGGCATCGTTCAAGGAAGTTTTGCCTTGCTGGAAGGCAAACGACAGAAAAGCTAAGTGGCCAAAGTTTGAGAAATTAGTTTTAATTTTTAAGTTATCTTCCTCGAACGACCGTGCTTTGTATGGAAAACCTGTGCGCGGAGGAACCAACTCGTAGCTAGTTGCGCCCTTACTTTGTTTCGAGTCCGCTCAACAACTTAAGTGTGCTGCAACTAGTCGCGACAAGGTTTCTTGTCGGAAGCGGCACCGCCAGCAGGCTGCTGACGTCCCGCACTCAGCGCTCGCGGCTCGGGTGCCTGCGCCGACAAGTTCCCTAAAAGCGTAGGGTAAAAACATACAAAGGAAGGAATCTAGTAAAGGAAATAACATAGCAATTGATAACAGAAATAGAGTTATATTACAAAATAACTTGTCGCAGCTCTAACAGCTTGATCTTATAATATGGCTAGCAGCGACAAGGATAAAGAGAAAACGGGCGGCCTAGTCTATGCGATCGCCCTCAACCCTCTTGATCTCGCTCACCTTGTCCACAATGGGTGCGACAAGGGCCTTGAGCGCATCCAGATTGGCGTCAGGCGGCAAGGACCTGAGGACGTTGGTGAGGTTGAGGCCTGGGTTGCGAAAGGCCACCTTCATCAGCACCTTCTGGAGAGCCCCCGCGCAAATCCTGCGCGACTCATCGGCCAACTGCTTTGGGATCCTCTCCCGGAGTCGCTGGAGTGTCGTTGCCACACCCTTGAAGAACAGACTGAGCTTGGCGCTGGGTAGGAGATGCTCGTCGGAAGGATACCCAAAGTCCTCCATCCCCAGCTGCGACAGCTCCCCGTCGATGACTGTGGCGATATTCACCAGCCCCTCGGTCCAGTGCTCCACAGTCACCCTGAATGAGTTCTGGGTAACGGCGATACTCGCCAACAGCGCCTTGTCGGCCTTGACCTTCTCCGACAAGGTCACCTCTCACTCCCTGGCGGCGTCCAGCGTCTGAGTCAACGTGGCCAGCTTCAGCTCGAGATCCGCCTTGGAATCCTTGGCGGCGCTGAGCTCCTTGCTCCTCTCTGCGAGAAGACCCTGCAGCTCGCCATGAGCGGCAGCGTCCTTCTCGCGCTCGCGCTTGAGCACGGCAAGCTCCTCGCCGCTCGCCTTGAGATCTGCCTCCAGCTGTGCCACCTTCACCTCCAGCTCCTTCTTGGCGGCCTCGGCAGCTGCGGCAGCGTCCTTTGCTTCCTTGAGCGCCCCGCCAATCGCTTGCTCGCGCTCAGCGAGCTCCTCTTCATGGCTGTCAAGGTTGACCTTGCGCTGCGCCAACTCTCCCTCCTGCGCAGATAGTTTCTCGGCAGCAAGCCGCTGCTGCTCTTCAACCTCAGCCTTCGCGAGGAGGAAGGCTTTCTTCTCCTCGGCGACTTGCTCCCGCTCTTCTGCTAGGCTCCGGAGAGTTTCTTGATTGAGGCCCCGGAGCTCCTCCGCGCGTTTCTCCATATCGACTCCCGCCCTCGCGACAAGCGCTTCCCGGGAAGCCAGCTTGGCTTGTCGTGCGTGGTAGAGTGACAGCAGCTTCCGCAGCAGCTGCTCCTCCTCAGGCTCGCCACTGCTGCCGCTTGGCGCATCGACCAATGACAGCCCGGCGGAGGCGAGCACCTCCTCATCAAAAGCTTCTCCTTCGACCGGCGCCCTGGAGCTCGACGCCCAGGGAAGCTTGATGAAGATACCGTCGCCGGCCTTCAAGTAGGCGCCGGGCTGGGGCTCTTCGGAGCCTGGCTCCGCGGCAGCAGCGGAGGGATCGGCGGTCGGCGCAGCGCCTGGCGCTCCTGCGGCCTCAGGGCCGTCAGTGTGATCGCCCGACCCCTCGCCAGCTTCTGCCGCGGCAGCCTTGGCGGCCTCTTCGCCGACGGGCTCATCAGCACCGGCCCCTTCTTCGTTGGCGGCAGCGTCGTCATTGCTGCCACGCGCGCCTTCCTCGCCGGCGTCCTCAGTCTCCATTGGCTCCGCAGCAGATGGATCTGAAGAACGAAGAAGGGAGAAAAGTCAAGCAAAAATCCAAGAAAGGGAATTCAGAAGAAGAAGGGCCCAAGGGAAGATTTCAGGCAAGAAGATTACCTGTACTAGGATCTGCGGTCGCGGTCTCAACCGCCGGAGGATCACTGGTGCCATCCCTTGCCGGAGAACTGTCCCTTGCCGGGGAGTTCTCCCTTGCCGGAGAGCGCTCCCTTGCCGGGGACTCCTCCCTTGGCGGCGTAGTTGAAGCGGATGGCACTTCGGGGGCGGCTTCCGGGCCCTCCTGGTGAGGCTGTTCTGCTCCTACACAAATCAACAAGCAAGATATCAGTAGAGAAAAGAGCACCCATGCGCGCCCGACACCAGGAAGTAAACTACAAACTTACGCTGGGGGCTGCGCTGGGGGCTGCTTTGGGGAGTGGCTGCAGGGTCCGTCAAGGTGGTCTCAGACACACCACCTGCTAACACGGTGGGATCATCTTCGACGACAATCACCGGGGCCTTGGCTCTCTTCGCCGCTCTCTGGGCCAGCGTCCTGAAAGGGAATGGGTTCAGATTGAAGCAAGTCAGATACAAGACAAGATAGCAATAATTGAAGAACAACAAGGACACAAAGAAACTTACTCTTCTTCCTCCTCGTCAGAGCTGAGCGCGGAGAGATCGAAGTCCGGCTCCCCTCCGGTGCGGCGAGGCGGAGGAGTAGGATCCCTTGCCCGCTTGGCAGGAGTGGTGGCGGTGGACCGGGAAGATCCCGCTCCAGTTGCCGCAGCAGCGTGAGGCGCTCCCGCGGCAACATTGCTTGCCGTGGTAGAGCGTGTCGCACGGCTTGGCGGCTGTTGGCTCGTTTGTCGCCCCGCTACGTCCCCGGCCCTGCGGAGACGCCTTCTTGGCGAGGCCGGAGGCTCCGCCTGCGGCAAGCTGTCTGAAGGCTCGGGCTCTTCCTCGCTGGCCTCGCTCGGCTCAGCTTCAGGGCCGGCAAGATCTTCCTCACCGGAAAACTCCTCGCGCTCGGCAAGGCTTGCCGCCTCTGCCTCCTCTACGGTGAACCCGAACGCGCCCGCGGCAGCTGCTGCCGCAGCCTCCTTCGTCCTGGTGGTGATGCGCTGCAGCTCCGCGTCGGTGGTGTCGCGGGTGAGGCTCTTCTGCTCATCAGCGCGGACCAGCACTTCTTCCAAGTTGTCGAAGAACGCCCACACGACGTCATCCGCAGGCTCTTGCCAAGTTGGAACGATTCCGTGGGAATCGCACAACGGCATCATGGCGCGGATCCGGTCAAGCAATGAATTATTGCACAATGGAACGACGCTCCTCAGCAAAATGAATGGGTACTGGGGGTCGCGTTTGAACAGCTCCAGAAGCATTGCATCCAACTCCAGGACGGTGAAGTTGAAGTTGAGGCCCGGACGCAGCCGCATTATATCCTTCGAGTTCTTGAACTCCCAGGCGGGTCTCCCCCTCTCCTGCAGGGGGGCGATGCGGCGGCGAAGGAAATCCACGCCAACGGCGCCTACGGTGAGCCCGGCAAGCCTGAGGCGAAGGATCCGGGTGACGGCGATCTTCAATCTATCGTCTTCCGGGGCCACGTTGCTCCAATCGTTGCCGCGCACGATTGGGGCTTGGCGCGGGGCAGTGAACGGCTGCGGGTTCTCCTCGACGATCCAGCACCACTCTGCTCTCCACTCCTCCCATTTGCTGCGAAGCTCACCCTCCAGATACGCTTCCTTCTTGCCGACTCTCGAGATCCAAGCGATCCCTCCGGCAAGCGGCTCTCCTCTCTCGACCCGAGGCATGAAGAAGTGGCGGAAAAGGGCTACATTGGGGTGGACTCCGACAAAGTTTTCGCACAAATGTGCGAAAACTGCCATAGTCAGAACGGCGTTGGGGTGAAATCAAGGAGGCGGAGCCCGTAGGTGTTCATTATGTCGCAGAAGAACTCCGAGAAGGGCGGGCAGAGCCCGCAATAGAAGAACAGCGCGAAGAATGGGTACCCGTTTGGAGCCAGTTCCGAAGCGGTGGCCGGGAGTACCCTCGTGCTCGGATGCACTCGCGTCTCCGTCGACCAGAAGAGGTAGTAGTACTCCCTCAGCTCCTGCGCACCGAGCTGAGGGGAGAAGATCGCCCGCTCCTTCCGTAGCGCCGCGAGCCGCTGCTCCTCGGCCGACTTCACGCCCTTCCCCTTGTCGGCTTTCGGAGCCATGGCGGAGGTGGTGGGGGAGGTCGACGGCGTTGGTGATGCTGGTGGCAATGGGGGGCGGAGCGCTGCTCTCTCTCGGCTTTGAGAAGAAGGGGGGAGCAGCGGAGGTTTGCGAAGATGGAGTTGGAGCAACAAACGGCGAGATGGGCGAACTGCCCCTGTTTTCCCTGCTTATAAAGAGGGAGGGGCGGACGTTTCTCCCTTCCGAATAAAGAAACCACCCACGATCTCTCCCACGACGCCGCATTCGACGCGTGCCGTTGGGGAGGGCGCAGTGGATACGGAGTAAGATACGGCGTGGCCCAGGCCGCGTGTGCCCGTGCCCTGTTTTGGGCCTGGCCCAATAGCGCTCGGCACCGTGTATGGCCCAGGCCCGGGGGCTCCTGTCGGTTTACTAGAATAAGGGTACCCTAGTACCCCCGAACTTGTGCACGGGCAGTTGTAGCACCTCGCGGCAAGGCTTGCCGGGCGACCGCCAAGGTCCTCCATGGTTCCTTTGGAGCCATTCAAGAACAAAGTATTCAAGACAAGGCCTCGGCAAGAGGAGCTTGCCGGGAAGGCCAACCAAGGCATCCCAAGGAACTTGCCGTGACGCACCACGCGTCCTGGCAAGGCGACAAGGCCCCGGCAAGAGGAGCTTGCCGGGAAGACCAACCAAGGCATATCAGGGCCCGGTGAGCGACAAGCTTCCGGACTCGACAAGACAACGGCCGCGGCAAGGCGCTTGCCGCGGCAGGCGGCCACTCTGTGCCCATGCTCCAGTGCATCCACCAACGTGTCGCTCTGGGGGCCTTTCTAGGCGCGCGTGGCGGGAGGCTGTGCAGCCAGCGGTGCGCGGTGGCATGCGAAGCTGACAAGATCGCCATCGTGGCGAGCGGTGGCGCCCCTCACGGTCCTTTTCTGCATTGTTTGGGCTACACAGACGGGCATTTAATGCCCTTGTCCCCTGCCGTCAGGGTTAGGTAGGATACACTGTACCAACCACCTCTCTTTTTACATTTTTACCCTTGTCTACGTTGCCACCTGTCGGTGACCCCTTTAGCGTATAAAAGGAGGCCCATGCGCAACGTAGAGGGGGTTCGGATCATTCGGAAGCCAGAGAAACACTTAGCTCACTCTCGAGCAAGAACATAATACAATCAGACAAGCAGCAGTAGGAGTATTATCTCTCTGGAGAGCTCCGAAGCTGGGTAAACTGCTCGTGTGCTTCGCCTCGATCTGCTCTTCGTGCGATCTCCGCCCCCCGCCGAACCGAAAGGGGCTCGGTCCGCCGGCCCCATAGGTGTTTGTGGATCAGTTTCCCCGACACTTATGGATCTGAATATTCTTGTCACAATAAAGAAGATTACATTGATAAATATGGTAGGTAGCATTCCACATCAAAAATTATGTTTTTATCATTTACCTACTCGAGGACGGTCAGGAATTAAGCTTGGGGATGCTGATACATCTCCAACATATATATAATTTTTGATGTATTCGTGCCATGTTTATAATATTCCTACATGATTTTGATATGATTCGATTAGAACTAACTCGGACTGACACTGTTTTCAGCAGAACTACTGTGGTGTTGTTTTTGTGCAGAAATAAAAGTTCTCGGAATGCGCTGAAAATCAACAGAGATGTTTTCTAGAAAATATAAAAAATACTGGAACGAAGAGTTACCAGAGGGGAGGCCCATGGGCCCCATGAGGGTGGAGGGCGCGCCCCTGTACCTCGTGGACTTCCCGTGGGGCCCCCTGACTTGTTCTCAAGGCCAACCTATCCTATAAATCTCCAAACCTCCAGAAAATAACCTAGATCGGGAGTTCCGTCGCCGCAAGCCTTTGTATCCACCAAAAACCAATCGGGACCCTATTCCGGCACCCTGCCGGAGGGGGGATCCATCACCGGTGGCCATCTTCATCATCCCGGCGCTCTCCATGATGAGAAGGGAGTAGTTCACCATCGGGGCTGAGGGTATGTACCAGTAGCTATGTGTTTGATCTCTCTCTCTCATGTTCTTGATTTGGCACGATCTTGATGTACCGCAAGCTTTGCTATTATAGGTGGATCTGATGATGTTTCTCCCCCTCTACCTTCTTGTAATGGCTTGAGTTTTCCCTTTGAAGTTATCTTATCGGATTGAGTCATTAAGGATTTGAGAACACTTGATGTATGTCTTGCATGTGCTTATCTATGGTGACAATGGGATATTCACGTGATCTACTTGATGTATTTTTGGTGATCAACTTGCGGTTCAGTGACCTTGTGAACTTAAGCATAGGGGTTGGCACACGTTTTCGTCTTGACTCTCCGGTAGAAACTTTGGGGAACTCTTTGAAGCTCTTTGTGTTGGTTTGAATAGATGAATCTGAGATTGTGTGATGCATATCATATAATCATACCCGTGGATACTTGAGGTGACAATGGAGTATCTTGCTGACATTAGGGTTTTGGTTGATGTGTCTTAAGGTGTTATTTTAGTACGAACTCTAGGGTTGTTTGTGACACTCATAGGAATAGCCCAATGTATTGATTGGAAAGAATAACTTTGAGGTGGTTTCATACCCTACAATAATCTCTTCGTTTGTTCTCCGCTATTAATGACTTTTGAGTGACTCTTTTTTGCATGTTGAGGGATAGTTATATGATCTAATTATGTTATCATTGTTGAGAGAATTTGCACTAGTGAAAGTATGAACCCTAGGCCTTGTTTCGAAGCATTGCAATACCGTTTTCGCTCACTTTTACCACTTGCTACCTTGCTATTTTTATATTTTCAGATTACAAAAACTTATATCTACCATCCATATTGCACTTGTATCACCATCTCTTCGCCGAACTAGTGCACCTATACAATTTACTATTGTATTGGGTGTGTTGGGGACACAAGAGACTCTTTGTTATTTGGTAGCAGTGTAGTTTGAGAGAGACCATCTTCATCCTACGCCTCCCATAGATTGATAAACCTTAGGTCATCCACTTGAGGGAAATTTGCTACTGTCCTACAAACCTCTGCACTTGGAGGCCCAACAATGTCTACAAGAAGAAGGTTGCATAGTATACATCAGCATGCTGCCTGGCAGGTCTATGTCGCGTTCGAGAGAGTCAGGCAATTGGCTCTTTGGTAGAAGGCTCGTCCGAGGGCCGTGAGGGTGGCGGAGGACGCCCGTGCCAAATCCCTGAGTGCAGTTGGGCCCAAGCACCTCATCTACGCTTGGCGGTACATGGACCGGGTGCATGCTTCCAACGAGGAGGAGTACCTGTTGGTGCAGGATCACCACACTGGCGGAAATCGCGCTTGCCCGCCAGCAAGCCGCCAATCAGCACCTCGCGAGTTGCAAGGCTGAGGAAGAGGCATTGTGTCGACGCGCTGGGAAACGGCCGCGCACCAGGGCATTCGTGGCGCGCCGCAAGCGCTCCTGCGAGCGTCGTGGCTTTTATTAGGAATATAATTTAGTTTCATAAGGCGATCTCATTAGTTTTGGGATGCAAGGGATAAATCCCGAACATTCGGGAATTATTAGCGTCCTTAATTAAGTATGTAAAAGGAAAAGTTTGGAAACCTTGTGTATCCGTGTGCATTTTGTATGTACGTCCATATAGCACAAACTTTACTATATACTATCGCACTACATGTCTCTCTCTATATATGCTTGCAGACTGTGCTACTACTATTACTTATGTACGTGCAAATGCACGTTTTAACATTACGATGCGGTTTTTGTAAAAGTAGAAAAGCAGCACTAGTCAAGCTTGTGAAACGATTCAATGCAAAGGAACTGCAAAATGCTCATTTGATTGTTTACTTTTAGTTTCCTTCTCTGTGGTTATTTGTCTATCATACTTTGAACGGAGTATCTCACTGGTCGGGAAGGCATGCAAATTCCCAAACCGCTTCCTACACCCTTTATCGAATTTTTTTCCTAACAAGTTGTGCCGTGCAATTGGAATTCCAACTTGAGTACTACTACTAGGAGTACCAGGGTCCAGTTCTTTTAGGCTTCTAGATTAGTAATCCCATAACTACTACCTCCGTCCTGGTATTGGTCCCCATTTTAATCAGTGTCAAATTTTAACCTTAAATTTAACTAATGAAATGTTTATGCATTTCACCCAAAATTATATAACTTTTGTTGACATGCACTAACATTTCAGTTAAATCTTTGGTCGAAATTTAGCACAATTTACAATGGTGACTAATAAACAAGGACGGAGGTAATAGTTTAGAAGCCCAAATAAATGAGTGAGGCACCTTATGTGACTAGTCTTATGGTAAAAGTTGGGGAAGAGACGGCTTATTTTTTAAGCCGCCAAAAGAACTGGCCCTAGGAATAGTATCTAGGGATACTAGGAGTAGTAGCTAGGGATCGAGTGTGTTAGATGAACTGGAGGAAGTAAATGCAAAGAGATGAAATGCAAAAAAGACGAAGGGATGTGATGGTTGCTTGTCTGTTTATTTTACCAGTCCACTTTTACTATGAATAGTGGGGTTTTGTGATATGACGGCTTTACTGCCGCGCCACGAGTGGGGTGAGACTCCCGTGCAGCATCGCCCTCTACACTAGTACTACCTCGCTCGTGGTTTATTAGTCCCCCATTGCATTTGACTAAAGATTTAACTGACAAAATGTTAGTGCATGTCAACAAAAATTATATCATTGGATTCGTATTTGAACATAGTTTTCAGACATGCATGAGCAATTATCGTACTATATATAATGTTAGTTAAATTTATGGTCGTACTAATATATAGTAAGGTGCCCATACGTTGCACGGAACAGTGAAATGCATTGATCAGGGAGTTATTTATTTTGACAAAGTATGTGGGGATCATCTCATGTGTAACGAGTATCGATAGGTTTCTTCAGATATTATTTCTTCTCTAGAGCTCACAAACATCCGGGTGAAATAGATAAACAAGTATATTTTGCAAACAAAAGTGTTCAACCTGCATCCAAAAATTGTGAAGAAATAACGCTTATTGTGCTTTGCAAGAAATGATATTTAAGAATTAGTTTTTGAGTATCGATTGTTATACATGTTGGCTACAGATAACATGGCACTTTCTTATAGTCAACAGTTGGCTATACTATTAAGTATTAACCATGCTCTTATACAGCTAGACGGAGGGATTAAATCAGGATGACTTGAAAAGGGGCAGAGATGTAAGAAATGGTTCATCATAAGTCTTTCACCAGTACTGTAGTAAAAATTCTCGGTTAATCTCATAAATGGCAAGCGAGAACTCTAATGGACCAAAAGCATACATGGAAGATTCTAGACTAAACCATAAATGGATACACTTTTATTCAAGCGTAATACTCTAATAGAGCAACATCATGCATGGAAGGTTCTATACTATATAAATAAGAAGTCTCCACATGCTTAGACAGCGGATTACATTGAACGAAGAATAATGATCAGCATTTAACTTGGTAATGCATATGTCCAGGTGAACCTCCTTGGAGTCCCCGTGCACCATCCTGGGGGGAAGATCATACCATGCATCTTCCATGTCCACACCGGCAGGATCGGAGCACCTCGGCACAGTCCCAGTAAGTGTGATGGAGGCGGCGTGGGCGCCCACGTACCTCTCAGGGGCAGTAACAGTGAGCACGCACCCGTACATCAGCCTCGTGTCAGTGTCAGCATCAGCGGCATTGCCACTAATGCACACTACAGAGATGGGGCGGTGGCCTGCGCGGGCCTCACTGGTGCCCACGATCAAGAGGAAGACACTGCCATCCTCCTCCGAGACTAGCAGGCGGCGGTGATCCTCCAGCGACTCCGGCATGGCGAACGGGTAGCACGTCTCATACTTGATGTTCACCGCTGCGGGCCAGTAGTGATCGACGGGCGGTTGCATGAGGTGATGCACGAGGCTTGCTGGCGAGCCCCAAAACGGCGACATGCACTCATAGCAATAGACGCAGGGCACCTTGGAGGCATCGACCAGGTCGTCCATGAAACGGGAGTGGCTGTAGGGGACGTTGCGCCAGTTGAATATATGAGCAAGTTACTACAAGATTTAATCCGACTAAGCACAAAATAAATCATGACGGCTATACAGACATTAAACTAGTCATGTGGACTAGCATAGTAGATGAACAGATCGAATCTAGGACACATACTAGAAACATGAATTCTACCACGATTTCGAACAGGAAGGACAGAAACACATACGGTGTAATGGGAGGAGCACCGTGGGGAATGTTGCAGAAAATAAAAAAAATTCTATGGTTTCACCAAGATCAATCTATGAGTTCATATAGCAACGAGAGAGAGGAGTGCATCTACATACCCTTGTAGATCGAGCGGAAGCGTTCAAGAGAACGGGGTTGAGGGAGTCATACTCGTCGTGATCCAAATCACCGGAGATCCTAGCGCTGAACGGACGGCACCTCCGCGTTCAACACACGTACGGTCAGGGAGACGTCTCCTCCTTCTTGATCCAGCAAGGGGGAAGGAGAGGTTGATGAAGATCCAGCAGCACGACGGTGTGGTGATGGATGCAGCAGGGATCCCAGCAGGGCTTCGCCAAGCGTCTGCGAGAGGGAGAGGTGTAGCAAGGGGGGAGGGAGGCGCCAAGTGCAAGGGTGCGGCTGCCCTCCGTCACCCCCTCTTTATATAGGGTCCCCAGGGGGGCGCCGTCCCTAGGAGATGGGATCTCCTAGGGGGGCGACGGCCAAGGGGGGTGCCTTACCCCCCAAGGCAAGTGGAGGCGCCCCCTCCCCTAGGGTTCCCAACCCTAGGCGCAGGGGGGGCCAAGGGGGTGCACCAGCCCACCAGGGGCTGGTTCCCCTCCCACTTCAGCCCATGGGGCCCTCCGGGATGGGTGGCCCCACCCGGTGGACCCCCGGGACCCTTCCGGTGGTCCCCGTACAATACCGGTGACCCCCGAAACTTTCCCGATGGCCGAAACTCGACTTCCCATATATAATTCTTTACCTCCGGACCATTACGGAACTCCTCGTGACATCCGGGATCTCATACGAGACTCCGAACAACTTTCGGTTTGCTGCATACTAATATCTCTACAACCCTAGCGTCACCTAACCTTAAGTGTGTAGACCCTACGGGTTCGGGAGACACGTAGACATGACCGAGACGGCTCTCCGGTTAATAACCAACAGCGGGATCTGGATACCCATGTTGGCTCCCACATGCTCCTCGATGATCTCATTGGATGAACCACGATGTCGAGGATTCAAGCAACCCCGTATACAATTCCCTTTGTCAATCGGTATGTTACTTGCCCGAGATTCGATCGTCGGTATCCCAATACCTCGTTCAATCTCGTTACCGGCAAGTCATTTTACTTGTACCGTAATGCATGATCCCGTGACCAAACACTTGGTCACTTTGAGCTCATTATGATGATGCATTACCGAGTGGGCCCAGAGATACCTCTCCGTCATACGGAGTGACATATCCCAGTCTCGATCCGTGTCAACCCAATAGACAGTTTCGGAGATACCCGTAGTATACCTTTATAGTCACCAGTTATGTTGTGACGTTTGGTACACCCAAAGCACTCCTACAGTGTCCAGGAGTTACACGATCTCATGGTCTAAGGAAAAGATACTTGACATTGGAAAAGCTCTAGCAAACGAACTAAACGATCTTGTGCTATGCTTAGGATTGGGTCTTGTCCATCACATCATTCTCCTAATGATGTGATCTCGTTATCAATGACATCCAATGTCCATAGTCAGGAAACCATGACTATCTGTTGATCAACGAGCTAGTCAACTAGAGGCTCACAAGGGACATATTGTGGTCTATGTATTCACACATGTATTACGATTTCCAGATAATACAATTATAGCATGAATAAAAGACAATTATCATGAACAAGGAAATATAATAATAATCCTTTTATTATTGCCTCTAGGGAATATTTCCAATAGTCTCCCACTTGCACTAGAGTCAATAATGTAGTTACATTGTGATGAATCGAACACCCATAGAGTTCTGGTGTTGATCATGTTTTGCTCGCAGAAGAGGTTTAGTCAATGGATCTGCGACATTCAGATCTGTATGTACTTTGCAAATATCTATGTCTCCATCTTGAACATTTTCATAGATGGAGTTGAAACAACGCTTGATGTGCCTGGTCTTCTTGTGAAACCTGGGCTCCTTGGCAAGGGCAATAGCTCCAGTGTTGTCACATAAGAGGGTGATCGGCCCCGACGCATTGGGTATGACTCCTAGGTCGGTGATGAACTCCTTCATCCATATTGCTTCATGCGCTGCCTTTGAGGCTGCCATGTACTCCGCTTCACATGTAGATCCCGCCACGACACTCTGCTTGCAACTGCACCAGCTTACTGCTCCACGATTCAACATATACATGTATCCAGTTTATGACTTAGAGTCATCCAGATCTGTGTCGAAGCTAGCATCGACGTAACCCTTTACGATGAGCTCTTCGTCACCTCCATAAACGAGAAACATGTCCTTTGTCCTTTTCAGGTACTTCAGGATATTCTTGACCGCAGTCCAGTGTTCCTTGTCGGGATTACTTTGGTACTTTCCTACCAAACTTACGGCAAGGCTTACATCAGGTCTGGTGCACAGCATGGCATACATAATAGATCCTATGGCTGAGGCATAGGGGATGACACTCATCTCTTCTATATCTTCTGCCGTGGTCGGGCATTGAGCCGAGCTCAATCTCACACCTTGCAATACAGGCAAGAACCCTTTCTTGGACTAATCCATATTGAACTTCTTCAATATCTTATCAAGGTATGTGCTTTGTGAAAGACCTATGAGGCATCTTGATCTATCCCTATAGATCTTGATGCCTAATATGTAAGCAGCTTCTCCAAGGTCCTTCATTCAAAAACACTTATTCAAGTAGGCCTTAATGTTGTCCAAAAGTTCTATATCATTTCCCATCAGAAGTATGTCATCTACATATAATATGAGAAATGCTACAGAGCTCCCACTCACTTTCTTGTAAACGCAGGCTTCTCCATAAGTCTGCATAAACCCAAACGCTTTGATCATCTCATCAAAGAGAATGTTACAACTCCGAGATGCTTGCACCAGCCCATAAATAGATCGCTGGAGCTTGCATACCTTGTTAGCATTCTTAGGGTCGACAAAACCTTCCGGCTGCATCATATACAGTTCTTCCTTAAGATAGCCGTTAAGGAATGCCGTTTTGACGTCCATCTGCCATATCTCATAATCATAGTATGCGGCAATTGCTAACATGATTCGGACGGACTTCAGCTCCGCTACGGGAGAGAAAGTCTCATCGTAGTCAACCCCTTGAACTTGCTGATAACCCTTAGCGACAAGTCGAGCTTTATAGATGGTAACATTACCATCTGCGTCCGTCTTCTTCTTAAAGATCCATTTGTTTTCTATCGCTCGCCGATCATCGGGCAAGTCTGTCAAAGTCCATACTTTGTTTTCATACATGGATTCTATCTCGGATGGCATGGCTTCAAGCCATTTGTTGGAATCTAGGCCCGCCATCGCTTCTTCATAGTTCGAAGGTTCACCGTTGTCTAACAACATGATTTCCAGGACAGGGTTGCCATACCACTCTGGTGTGGAACGTGTCCTTGTGGACCTTCGAAGTTCAGTACCAACTTGATCCGAAGTACCTTGATCATCATCATTAATTTCCTCTCCAGTCGGTGTAGGCACCACAGGAACATTTTCCTGAGCTGCACTACTTTCTGGTTCAAGAGGTAGTACTTCATTGAGTTCTACTTTCCTCCCACTTACTCCTTTAAATCTTTTTCCAGAAAGGATCTGTTCTTGGCAACAAAGATCTTGCCTTCGGATCTAAGGTAGAAGGTATACCCAATGGTTTCCTTAGGGTATCCTATGAAGACGCATTTTTCCGACTTAGGTTCGAGCTTTTGTGACACTCCAAAATTTTTACTTTGGTTTTCAGCAAAAACTTTGTGGTTTTTGAAAAGAGGCCATTTAAAATTTTCCAGAAAACCTTCCTCTTAAGAAACTTTCTTTTCTTTGGCAAGGTTTTTATTCTGGCTTCAAACTTTGGTGTTTGACCTTTTGAAACTTCTTCTCTGTTGGTTCTCTCTCAAAATTATTTTTGGGAGTTTAATCTTTTTCTTTTAAAAAGAACTCCATGAAATTTGGGATTTTCATATCTTGGAACCACCATGGCTTGGCATTCTTGCCCATGTGGTAAAACCCCTCCAAAACCTCCCCTACAACTTGTGATCAACCTAAATTCTCTGTCCCAACTAATCCAAACTGGTTTTGGATTTTTATTCCAATTATTTTTCCCTCAATTCAATTCTGAAAATTATTTGAAGCCTGAGAGATTTTCAAAGCAAGTGCCCTATTGCATTTGAGTTTTGACCTCAAACCAATTCTCCTGGATTGTCCTTTGAACCCACAACCCAGAACCATCTTGATCCACTCCTCCTCTTTTCAAATTTTTCAAAATTCAGTCTCTGCAAGTTTGGACCAGATTTGCCAAATTTGGTGAAATTCATATCTACACTCCTCCAAAAATTCCACCAAAATTCAGGCAGCCTATTTGAGCAAGGAGAAGCCACTCCACCAAAAATCAGCTCAAGGAAAAATCACCAGAGGCCAATTTCATTCGGTCGAACACCTGGTGGGCACTGTTACTGTTCATAGTTCAGAAAATTCAGTTTTCAGTGTCATCTTCAGTCCGTCAGTTTCAGTCACGCGGCCACAGTGCCCTTGGCACGTTCCTCGCCGCCTCTTCCTCTTGTCCGAAGCTGCACACGCGTGCGTGGAGCCTTCCTGGCGTCGGTAGCGCGCTGGCTTGCCCTCGCCGGCGTCTTCTGCGGCGTCGGGACCTCCCGTGGCGGCCGACAGGAGGCACACCACGGCAGAACGCCGTTCCTCGCCGCCCATCGCTCCCTGGCTCTCCGCGTGGCCTCATGCACGCCAGCGCACGCCCGTAGCACAGCCACCGTGGCCGGCAAGGACGGAACGCGCTCTCCGCCGCCGATGGGCCCGCACCATCACCGTTTCGTCGAGCTCGCCCTTAACACCCAAACCCCGGCCAGTTCAACACCAAAACGGACCCGTTGGACCTCCGTGATGATGCTCGACCCCCTAACCACCCTGACCGAGCACTGCGCCACCGTAATCGCTCGCCGGTGATCCTCGTTCACGGCAACCGCCTCGGACCGCCTATATAAAGGGGTCCCGAGCTCACTCTCGTGCACGCAGCACCTCCACTACTCACCAACACCCTGCCAGGCCACTAGGGGGACCTCGAGGAGGTCTCCTCCCCCAGCTCCGGCCGCCTCGCCCCGCCTCGGCCTCCAGCTCGATTCACTTCGCCCTCTCCGACGAGCTCCATCCACGCCCGAACCACCGTCCGCCGGAGTTGAGACCGCCGTCGACGTGCTGCTCACCGGCGACCAACACCACCACCCACCGTTGCGGAAGGACACGATACCGAAGGAGGTGACGGAGCCGCGAACTTCACCGAGCTAGGCTCCGACTACTCTGAACCAGGCAAGCATGTTTGAACTTTTGATATGATGAGTGTCTTGGCATGTTTTGCATTTAGTTAGTTTCATGGCATGCCGGTGAGTATACCGATGAACGTTATTTTATGTGATAATGAGGTAAGTGAGTTCGATGATCCATACGTGGATGAATGTGAATATGAATGGCCATGTGTTGGCATGAGGATGGGTACGACGGCAGTGTTGTAGCATGCCAGTCTTACGCCAGACTATGTGACTTCAGTGTCAAACCATATCGGTCCAGTACCTATCATTTCCTTCCTTGTACTACCACATGTTTTCCGCAAGGAATATGGTTTAGTAAGTTCCAAACCGCTTTCATGGTACACACCAAAGAGGAGAGGCCGTGATGATGGTTCCATGGCCCTGGATTAAAGCCAGTCATCCGGTCAGGGGGCATGGGTGTTTCCGGTTGGGACCGAGAGGGGGGCACCCCTTAGAGCGCGCGTATATAAATTTGATCCCATGCTATTCGAGATTGTGATCTCCCCGTCTCAAAAGTTTTTCTTGGACGATGACTAGGGTGATTCCTAGCATAGAGAGGTAGGATGGGTGTGTACCGGTTAGCTGTGTTTTCTTCTGAAATACCGTAAACGGAACTAGTCCTTCGTGACTACGGAAATCCGTTGACTCTGGGAAAAATTTTGTACAAACTCTGCAGAGTCATATATTCCTCCAAATCATCTCTTCCATGTCAAGTTTCGTTCCTTCTTATCCTAATCAATTGTCAGCTTTGATGACAAAGACTCCGGTGAATCGCATGAGTGCTAAGTCCGGTTAAATGATCACTCCTGTGGATGGACTAACCCGTTTGTTTTCATGAATTGAATGTTTATTATGAGTATTATTTACTTGTGAATAAAAGCCCTTTATGTGATGTCGCTCAGACGTCCGACTGTGGCATTTCTTTTTAAAGCCCTTTATGCGATGTCGCTCAGACGTCCGACTGTGGCATTTCTTTTAAAGCCCTTTCTGCGATGTCGCTCAGACGTCCGACTGTGGCAATTCTTTTTAAAGCCCTTTCTGCGATGTCGCTCAGACGTCCGACTGTGGCATTTCTTTTAAAGCCCTTTCTGCGATGTCGCTCAGACGTCCGACTGTGGCATTTCTTTTAAAGCCCTTTATGTGATGTCGCTCAGACGTCCGACTATGGCATTTCTTTTAAAGCCCTTTCTGCGATGTCGCTCAGACGTCCGACCGTGGCATTTCTTTTAAAAGCCCTTTATGTGGTGTCGCTAAGATGCCCGACTGTGGTATCATTTTCCTTATTTTATTTGTTCACCTTTCGAGGCGTCGCTTCGGACACCCGATCGGTCCTTATTTATGTTCTGTGGAATTTCAGGCGGACTACCGCCGTTTTCCCTTCTTACTTACCCGTTATGCCAGTTTTATTTATTGTGCATTAAGGAATTAATCATGTTGCATCCATGCATGCATTTGTTATATCTTACGTCCGAACTGTCTTGCGAGTACTTTCAAAGTACTCACTGGCTTGTTGATTTGGCCAGATGCTGACGAAGGCGATCTCATGGATGAAGAGTTCGATAGCGAGCCCGACACTTAGAGGAGTCCCAGTCAGTCTTGTGCGACCCTGGATTTGGCCACTGTTTTATATCCGCTTCCGCTACCAAATAAATTCATCGAGCCTCTCCTCGACGCTCGATGAGATGACAGACGTAGAGTCTTGTATTTCTCTCCCCGCTGTGTTTTTCCACCACCAGCCTATCCTTGAGTCAGTAGTATGTCTCCACACCACTGTGTTCTGTCCGCCATTATGTATGATTATTGGCGTGCTTGTAATAATTTGGTTGAGCAACCGTAGTTCGACCCTGTAATATATTTTATGCTACTGGCTTATTGTATCAAGAATTTGTCTGCCAGTGTGGAGGATTTCTCTCATACTGGACTTAAAAGATTGGCTTTTCAATAAATATTTTTATTGGAAAACCGGTCGTGACAAGCTTGGTACCAGAGCCAGGCTGACTGTAGGAAGCCACTAGGTGCCATCGCTAATTGGTTATTAGCCTGATAGAGCTAATTTATATTTTTGCAATGGTAGTCATTTTCTGTCAGTCAGCATAAATTTATGATCTGACCCTGCAGAATTTTGCCTACTTTTGTAGATGGCCGACGTCAGCTGCGAGTCTCAGACCTTCGCCAACGTACCCGATGGGTTCGTCAAGCTTCTTTCTTCCATCGTTCAGGTCGCGATGGGGCCATCCGTGCGCCCAGTCTTCACACTCTACCAGCACCGAGTCAACGACAGTCTGACCATGCACCAGGCCGCGGTGCAGTTCAGGGGAGGGCGTGGTGAGTTACGCCGCTTCCGGTTCGTGGGAAGAGCCATGCCTACGGAGAGGCATGCTATGCAGATGGCAGCCCGCGAGGCGATAGCTCGTCTCAGGGATGTCCTTCCCGTGATGAAGACTCGTCGTTACCGTTATCTTCCGTGCCATGTGCCTTACACCTGTCACTACGCATATTCCTGCCCCAGAGGAGAACGAGACGAGGCTTTTGAGATGCTCATTGAGTATCTCCGGGCCCTGGAGGCAGCCTTCGACAACCTGGTGGACGACTTCATAGCTACCCGCATGGACTCAGTCCATGGCTGTGCTGCCAACAGGAGGGAGCTCCTACCCATCGCTCCGCCACCGACTTTTGTCTCGTCATCAGCATCTTTTACGCCTACTCGTCGCCTGCCTTCTACCGAAGAATTTAACCAAGTCATTGCACCCACTCCAGCGCGCACTACACCAACCTTCGCGCCCACTCCTGTACGTGTTGCTCCGCCCCTGGCGACCGCTCCGCCCGCTCTGCGCAACACTACACGTATGGAGCCCATTAGCGAGGAGGAGGTCGAGTCCCCAACCTCGCTACGCCTCGCCCTCGGCAGGGCAAGGGAGGTCGTCAACATTTCTGCCTGAGTACGCTTAGCTGCCGTGTGTTGTACCGCTTTGTAAGATATGTGCATAGGCTGGGGGAAGTAGCCTGTTTTCGCATCATGTAGGATCTGGAGAAGTGCACTAGCCTTAATAACATGTCAGGATTAGGTACGCATATCCTGAGTGATGTACTGTATAATTACCGCCCGCGTGTAAGATGTGTAATGAGCAGTCCTTCTCCGTGCGCAAGTCGTTTTATTTTTCTTAAGTAAGCTGAGTTATTTAATTCTATTTGCCAGCTTTATGCATTTTATGGATTTGTTTTTTTTGCGACTCTTTCCGCTTTTCTTATGGGTTTTACAAAATATATCCCCAGAGTGAAAAATGTCTCGTCCTTGGACTCGCTCCATGCCAATTCCATCAGAGGAAAATTATGATGCACAACCCAGCAACGAGTTCACTCAGGGACAGTCAAGCCAACCGGGAAAGGAATCGGCACTTTCACAAATGTGCCGCCTTTATGAACAGAGTCAGCAACAACATCGTGAAATAATGAACCAAGTCATCAACATGGGAAATCACCATGGACAGTATCAGCAACATTCCAAGTTATCTGAGCTACAGAAGACACGTCCTCAAACATTTTCTCACACTGACAAGCCTCTTGAAGCCGAGGACTGGCTTCGAGATATGGAGAGGAAATTAATTATTGCAAAGTGTTCAGATCTCGAGAAAGTACTATATGCTCCACACTATCTCACAGGAGCAGCCGCATCGTGGTGGGAGAATTTTCTGCACATGCATCCCAACGAAAATGACATAACCTGGGATGATTTCAAGGAAGGTTTCCGTGGTGCACATATTCCTAAGAGTATTATGAAAATCAAGAAGAGAGAATTTGATGACCTCAAACAAAGGAACATGACAGTGTCAGATTACAACAGTCAATTTACCCTATTATCCCGCTACGCCAATGAGGAGCGTATGACTGAAATCAAGAAGATGGAGAAATTCCTTGACGGTCTGGCGCCCGCACTTAAATGCCAACTGGTCGTGCACACTTTTCCTGATTTTAAAACGCTGGTGGACAAGGCCATTACTCTGGAAAATGAGAGACGCAGTCTGGAAGATATCCGCAAGCGAAAAAGGGACCAGACTAACCACACTCGCAATCACCGAAGCAAGATAGATTTTAAAAAGGGTGGGACACCCAAATTCTCATTCAATGTCTCACGCCCAATCAAGAATTTTCATGCAAGGGACAAGGAATTCACCTATCGCCCCGGCGTTACTTGTTACGCTTGTGGAGAAGAAGGGCACTATGCCAAACAGTGCCCCAAGCCAAAGGAATTCAACCCCAAAGCCGAACAACGACAGCAATAATTCAGCGCCCAAACGAAACAATTTCAATCCCAACAATAACCACAGGAAGGGTCATCTGAACCACGTAACCAAAGAGGAGGCACAAAATGCTTCGGATATCGTACTCGGTACGTTTCCTGGCAACACAATACCTGCAATGGTTTTGTTTGATTCTGGAGCTTCTCACTCTTTCATCTTGAAAAGTTTTGCTTTGCAAAATAATTTTTCGATGCTTCCTTTGGAGAAATCCATAATAATCAAGTCCCCCGGGATTCAGCAAGTTTCTCAGAATTACTGTCAGAATGTGGTCATTGAGTTTGAAGGATTGGAGTTTTACGCAAATCTTATTGTATTGGAAAATAAAGGGCTGGATGTCATCCTAGGGATGGATTGGCTAACCACCAATAAAGGTTTTATAGACTGTTTCAACAGGACCGTGATTCTCACACACCACCAAGGGAAGACAATAAGAGTATCAGCCAAGGAAGTAAAAAGACCCCGGCAACCGAGGTTAAATAAGGTGGACGTTTCTGAGCTAAACAAGGTTCCAGTAGTGTGTGAATTTCCAGATGTATTCCCTGAAGAGCTGCCAGGCATGCCACCAGATCGAGAAATAGAATTCCGCATTGAGCTAGCACCAGGAACCACCCCCATATACAAGAAACCATACAGAATGGCACCATCCGAGTTGATCGAATTGAAGAAGCAGAGAAAGGAATTACTGGATAAAGGGTACATTCGGGCCAGCTCCTCACCTTGGGGATCACCAATTTTATTTGCCAAGAAGAAGGATGGAACGCTGAGATTGTGTATCGACTATCGAGCACTTAACATGGTCACAGTCAAAAACAAATACCCGATGCCAAGGATAAATGATTTGTTTGATCAACTTGCTCAGGCCAAGGTATTCTCAAAGATTGACTTAAGGTCAGGATACCATCAATTGAAGGTACGAACGGAAGATATCCCCAAAACAGCCTTCACCTCCAGATATGGACTGTACGAGTTCACAGTGATGCCATTTGGATTAACTAACGCCCCGGCATATTTTGTTCACCTCATGAACAAAGTATTTATGAAGTTTATGGACAAATTCGTCGTAGTATTCATCGACGATATTCTGGTATACTCCAAAACACCAGAAGAGCACGCAGAACATCTCAGGATTGTACTAGGAGAGCTAAGGAAACACCAATTGTATGCCAAGTTCAGCAAGTGCGAATTTTGGCTAAGACAAGTAGGTTTTCTAGGCCACGTGCTGACTCAAGACGGTATAGCAGTGGACCCAGAGAAAGTCAAGGCCGTACTTGACTGGAAGTCACCAGCCAGCGTAACAGACATACGAAGTTTCTTGGGAATGGCAGGGTATTACCGCAGATTTATTGAAGGATTTTCCACCATATCCAAGCCTATGACACAGTTACTCAAGAAAAATAAGAAGTTTGAATGGACAGAAGCCTGCGAGAAAAGTTTCCAAGAGCTAAAGCGAAAATTAACAACAGCACCAGTATTAATTGTACCCGATATACACAAGAATTTTGAAGTATTTTTGTGACGCATCCAGAAAGGGTCTCGGATGCGTGTTGATGCAAGAAGGCAAGGTTGTCGCCTACGCTTCAAGGCAACTTCGCAAACACGAGGAAAATTATCCCACTCATGATTTAGAAATGGCAGCAGTTATTCATGCACTCAAGGAATGGAGGCATTTTCTACTTGGGAATCGATGTGAGATATATACGGATCACAAAAGCCTCAAATACATTTTTACGCAGCCAGAACTAAATTTACGGCAACGCCGCTGGTTAGAATTGGTAAAGGATTATGATGTTGGTATCCATTACCATCCAGGAAAAGCAAACGTAGTGGCCGATGCCCTGAGTCGGAACCCCAGCTCCGACGGGAACTATCTGCACAGCTTGAGGCCCGAATTCCATCAAGAATTTGTCAAGCTCAACTTGATAATGGTAGCAGAAGGCACCATATCAAACTTGGAAATACAACCACACCTTGTGGATAAAATTAAAGAGGCTCAGTCCGGTCACCCCAGCATTGAAGGAATTAAAAGGAAGTTGAGTATGGGCAAGGCCTCGGAATTCGTCATAGACAATGAAGGAATATTATGGTACGGAGAAAGGCTATGCGTGCCAAACATAGAAGACCTTAAACAGCAAGTTTTAACTGAAGCACACACCACTCCATATTCGATCCACCCTGGAGGAACCAAAATGTATAAGGATATTCAGGAAAGATTTTGGTGGCACGGTATGAAGAGGGACATAGCCGCTTTCATTGCATGCTGCGACTCGTGTCAATGCATAAAAGCTAAACATCAGAGACCAGCCGGACTACTGTAACCTAACAAAATACCTGAGTGGAAATGGGATGAAATAGGGATGGATTTTATTGTCGGATTACCTCGGTCACGACACGGGAATGATGCCATATGGGTCATCACTGACCGGTTGACCAAAGTAGCACACTTTATTCCAGTAAGGACAACCTACACCACTCAGAGGCTTGCCAGGATTTATCTTTCCCGCATAGTCTGTCTGCACGGTGTCCCGAAGACTATAATTTCCGACAGAGGCACTCAGTTCGTCTCAAGATTTTGGGAGCAATTACAACAGGCTCTGGGAACCCAACTAGCCTTCAGTACCGCATACCATCCTCAGACTGATGGACAAACAGAACGCGTAAACCAAGTTTTAGAAGACATGCTGAGAGCATGTGTCCTCACCTATGGAACCAGTTGGGAGGACAGCCTGCCATATGCCGAGTTCGCATACAACAACAGTTACCAGGCCAGCCTGCAAATGGCTCCTTTCGAAGCCCTATACGGAAGGAGATGTCGTACCCCGTTAAATTGGTCAGAGACCGGAGACAGCCGCATCTTCGGACCAGATATGCTCAGAGAAGCCGAGGAAAAAGTCAAGCTAATCAGGGACCGACTTAAGACCGCTCAAAGTCGACAGAAAAGTTATTACGATCAGAAACATCGTAGGGTCAGCTTCGAACCCGGTGAATTCGTATACTTGAGAGTATCCCCGATGAGAGGATTGCAACGGTTTAAGATTAAAGGAAAATTAGCACCAAGATTCATTGGACCATTTTGCATAGTGGCACGAAGAGGCACTGTAGCCTACCAGCTAGACTTACCCGAAGACTTGTCCGACATTCATGACGTGTTCCACGTCTCTCAATTAAGGAAGTGCGTAAGCAACCCAGAGAAACAAGTATCTCATGAGAACATTGACATACAGCCAGACCTCACTTATCGAGAACGTCCCATAAGAATATTAGAGGAGTCTGAAAGGAGGACCCGACAGAAAACCATCAAGTTTTTCAAAGTCCAGTGGAGCAATCACACCGACAGTGAAGCAACCTGGGAAAGCGAGGATTTTCTTCGGACAGAGCATCCACACTTATTTAAGGATCAGCTGAAATCTCGGGGACGAGATTTTTCCTAAGGGGGTAGGTGTTGTGACACTCCAAAATTTTTACTTTGGTTTTCAGCAAAAACTTTGTGGTTTTTGAAAAGAGGCCATTTAAAATTTTCCAGAAAACCTTCCTCTTAAGAAACTTTCTTTTCTTTGGCAAGGTTTTTATTATGGCTTCAAACTTTGGTGTTTGACCTTTTGAAACTTCTTCTCTGTTGGTTCTCTCTCAAAATTATTTTTGGGAGTTTAATCTTTTTCTTTTAAAAAGAACTCCATGAAATTTGGGATTTTCATATCTTGGAACCACCATGGCTTGGCATTCTTGCCCATGTGGTAAAACCCCTCCAAAACCTCCCCTACAACTTGTGATCAACCTAAATTCTCTGTCCCAACTAATCCAAACTGGTTTTGGATTTTTATTCCAATTATTTTTCCCTCAATTCAATTCTGAAAATTATTTGAAGCCTGAGAGATTTTCAAAGCAAGTGCCCTATTGCATTTGAGTTTTGACCTCAAACCAATTCTCCTGGATTGTCCTTTGAACCCACAACCCAGAACCATCTTGATCCACTCCTCCTCTTTTCAAATTTTTCAAAATTCAGTCTCTGCAAGTTTGGACCAGATTTGCCAAATTTGGTGAAATTCATATCTACACTCCTCCAAAAATTCCACCAAAATTCAGGCAGCCTATTTGAGCAAGGAGAAGCCACTCCACCAAAAATCAGCTCAAGGAAAAATCACCAGAGGCCAATTTCATTCGGTCGAACACCTGGTGGGCACTGTTACTGTTCATAGTTCAGAAAATTCAGTTTTCAGTGTCATCTTCAGTCCGTCAGTTTCAGTCACGCGGCCACAGTGCCCTTGGCACATTCCTCGCCGCCTCTTCCTCTTGTCCGAAGCTGCACACGCGTGCGTGGAGCCTTCCTGGCGTCGGTAGCGCGCTGGCTGGCCCTCGCCAGCGTCTTCTGCGGCGTCGGGACCTCCCGTGGCGGCCGACAGGAGGCACACCACGGCAGAACGCCGTTCCGCGCCGCCCATCGCTCCCTGGCTCTCCGCGTGGCCTCATGCACGCCAGCGCACGCCCGTAGCACAGCCACCGTGGCCGGCAAGCACGGAACGCGCTCTCTGCCGCCGACGGGCCCGCACCATCACCGTTCCGTCGAGCTCGCCCTTAACACCCAAACCCCGGCCAGTTCAACACCAAAACGGACCCACTGGACCTCCGTGATGATGCTCGACCCCCTAACCACCCCGACCGAGCACTGCGCCACCGTAATCGCTCGCCGGTGATCCTCGTTCACGGCAACCGCCTCGGACCGCCTATATAAAGGGGTCCCGAGCTCACTCTCGTGCATGCAGCACCTCCACTACTCACCAACACCCCGCCAGGCCACTAGGGGGACCTCGAGGAGGTCTCCTCCCCCAGCTCCGGCCGCCTCGCCCCGCCTCGGCCTCCAGCTCGATTCACTTCGCCCTCTCCGACGAGCTCCATCCACGCCCGAACCACCGTCCGCCGGAGTTGAGACCGCTGTCGACGTGCTGCTCACCGGCGACCAACACCACCACCCACCGTTGCGGAAAGACACGATACCGAAGGAGGTGACGGAGCCGCGAACTTCACCGAGCTAGGCTCCGACTACTCTGAACCAGGCAAGCATGTTTGAACTTTTGATATGATGAGTGTCTTGGCATGTTTTGCATTTAGTTAGTTTCATGGCATGCCGGTGAGTATACCGATGAATGTTATTTTATGTGATAATGAGGTAAGTGAGTTCGATGATCCATACGTGGATGAATGTGAATATGAATGGCCATGTGTTGGCATGAGGATGGGTACGACGGCAGTGTTGTAGCATGCCAGTCTTACGCCAGACTATGTGACTTCAGTGTCATACCATATCGGTCCAGTACCTATCATTTCCTTCCTTGTACTACCACATGTTTTCCGCAAGGAATATGGTTTAGTAAGTTCCAAACCGCTTTCATGGTACACACCAAAGAGGAGAGGCCGTGATGATGGTTCCATCGCCCTGGATTAAAGCCAGTCATCCGGTCAGGGGGCATGGGTGTTTCCGGTTGGGACCGAGAGGGGGGCACCCCTTAGAGCGCGCGTATATAAATTTGATCCCATGCTATTCGAGATTGTGATCTCCCCGTCTCAAAAGTTTTTCTTGGACGATGACTAGGGTGATTCCTAGCATCGAGAGGTAGGATGGGTGTGTACCGGTTAGCTGTGTTTTCTTATGAAATACCATAAACGGAACTAGTCCTTCGTGACTACGGAAATCCGTTGACTGTGGGAAAAATTTTGTACAAACTCTGCAGAGTCATATATTCCTCCAAATCATCTCTTCCATGTCAAGTTTCGTTCCTTCTTATCCTAATCAATTGTCAGCTTTGATGACAGAGACTCCGGTGAATCGCATGAGTGCTAAGTCCGGTTAAATGATCACTCCTGTGGATGGACTAACCCGTTTGTTTTCATGAATTGAATGTTTATTATGAGTATTATTTACTTGTGAATAAAAGCCCTTTATGTGATGTCGCTCAGACGTCCGACTGTGGCATTTCTTTTTAAAGCCCTTTCTGCGATGTCGCTCAGACGTCCGACTGTGGCATTTCTTTTAAAGCCCTTTATGTGATGTCGCTTAGACGTCCGACTGTGGCATTTCTTTTAAAGCCCTTTATGTGATGTCGCTCAGACGTCCGACTGTGGCATTTCTTTTAAAGCCCTTTATGTGATGTCGCTCAGACGTCCGACTGTGGCATTTCTTTTTAAAGCCCTTTCTGCGATGTCGCTCAGACGTCCGACTGTGGCATTTCTTTTAAAGCCCTTTATGTGGTGTCGCTAAGATGCCCGACTGTGGCATCATTTTCCTTATTTTTATTTGTTCACCTTTCGAGGCGTCGCTTCAGACACCCGATCGGTCCTTATTTATGTTCTGTGGAATTTCAGGCGGACTACCGCCGTTTTCCCTTTTTACTTACCCGTTATGCCAGTTTTATTTATTGTGCATTAAGGAATTAATCATGTTGCATCCATGCATGCATTTGTTATATCTTACGTCCGAACTGTCTTGCGAGTACTTTCAAAGTACTCACTGGCTTGTTGATTTGGCCAGATGCTGACGAAGGCGATCTCATGGATGAAGAGTTCGATAGCGAGCCCGACACTTAGAGGAGTCCCAGTCAGTCTTGTGCGACCCTGGATTTGGCCACTGTTTTATATCCGCTTCCGCTACCAAATAAATTCATCGAGCCTCTCCTCGATGCTCGATGAGATGACAGACGTAGAGTCTTGTATTTCTCTCCCCGCTGTGTTTTTCCACCACCAGACTATCCTTGAGTCAGTAGTATGTCTCCACACCACTGTGTTCTGTCCGCCATTATGTATGATTATTGGCGTGCTTGTAATAATTTGGTTGAGCAACCGTAGTTCGACCCTGTAATGTATTTTATGCTACTGGCTTATTGTATCAAGAATTTGTCTGCCAGTGTGGAGGATTTCTCTCATACTGGACTTAAAAGATTGGCTTTTCAATAAATATTTTTATTGGAAAACCGGTCGTGACAGCTTTTCAGGTTGAAGTTTCTTGACATAAGCATCGCATCCCCAAACTTTTAGAAACGATAGCTTAGGTTTCTTCCCAAACCATAATTCATACGGTGTCGTCTCAACGGATTTAGACGGAGCCCTATTTAAAGTGAATGTAGCTGTCTCTAGAGCGTATCCCCAAAATGATAGCGGTAAATCGGTAAGAGACATCATAGATCGCACCATATCCAATAGAGTGCGATTACGACATTCGGACACACCATTATGCTGAGGTGTTCCAGGCGGCATGAGTTGTGAAATGATTCCACATTTCCTTAAGTGCGTACCAAATTCGTGACTTAAATATTCTCCTCCACGATCTAATCGTAAGAACTTTATTTTTCGGTCACGTTGATTCTCTACTTCATTCTGAAATTCCTTGAACTTTTCAAAGGTCTCAGACTTGTGTTTCATCAAGTAGACATACCCATATCTACTTAAGTCATCAGTGAGAGTGAGAACATAACGATATCCTCCACGAGTCTCAACGCTCATTGGACCGCACACATCAGTATGTATGATTTCCAATAAGTTGGTTGCTCGCTCCATTGTTCCGGAGAATGGAGTCTTGGTCATTTTGCCCATGAGTCATGGTTCGCATGTGTCAAATGATTCATAATCGAGAGACTCTAAAAGTCCATCAGCATGGAGCTTCTTCATGCGCTTGACACCAATGTGACCAAGGCGGCAGTGCCACAAGTATGTGGGACTATCATTATCAATCTTACATCTTTTGGTATTCACACTATGAATATGTGTAACATTACGTTCGAGATTCACTAAGAATAAACCATTGACCAACGGGGCATGACCATCAAACATATCTCTCATATAAATAGAACAACCATTATTCTCGGATTTAAATGAGTAGCCATCTCGCACTAAACAAGATCCAAATACAATGTTCCTGCTCAAAGCTAGCACTAAATAACAATTATTGAGGTTTAAAACTAATCCCATGGGTAAATGTAGAGGTAGCGTGCCAACGGCGATCACATCGACCTTGGAACCATTCCTGACGCGCATCGTCACCTTGTCCTTCGCCAGTCTCCGCTTATTCCACAGCTCCTGCTTTGAGTTACAAATATGAGCAACGGCACCGGTATCAAATATCCAGGAGCTACTACGAGCACTGGTAAGGTACACATCAATTACATGTATATCACATATACCTTTAGTGTTGCCGGCCTTCTTGTCCGCTAAGTATTTGGGGCAGTTCCGCTTCCAGTGACCCTTCCCTTTGCAATAAAAGTACTCAGTTTCAGGCTTAGGTCCATTCTTTGACTTCTTCCCGGCAACTGGCTTGCCGGGCGCGGCAACATCCTTGCCGTCCTTCTTGAAGTTCTTCTTACCCTTGCCTTTCTTGAACTTGGTGGTTTTATTGACCATCAACACTTGATGTTCCTTTTTGATTTCTACCTTTGCTGACTTTAGCATTGAAAATACTTCAGAAATAGTTTTCACCATCCCCTGCACATTGTAGTTCATCACAAAGCTCTTGTAGCTCGGTGGGAGCGACTGAAGGATTCTATCACTGACCGCCTCGTCCGGGAGGTTAATGTCCAGCTGGGACAGGCGGTTGTGCAACCCAGACATTTTGAGTATGTGCTCACTAACAGAACTATTTTCCTCCATCTTACAACTATAGAACTTGTCGGAGACTTCATATCTCTCGACCCGGGCGTGAGCTTGGAAAACCATTTTCAGCTCCTCGAACATCTCATATGCTCCGTGTTGCTCAAAACGCTTTTGGAGCCCCGGTTCTAAGCTGTAAAGCATGCCGCACTGAACGAGGGAGTAATCATCAGCACGTGACTGCCAAGCGTTCATAACGTCTTGGTTCTCTGGGATGGGTGCTTCACCTAGCGGTCCTTCTAGGACATATGCTTTCTGGGCAGTTATGAGGATGATCCTCAGGTTCCGGACCCAGTCTGTATAGTTGCTGCCATCATCTTTCAGCTTGGTTTTCTCTAGGAACGCGTTGAAGTTCATGTTGACATGAGTGTTGGCCATTTGATCTACAAGACATGTTTGCAAAGATTTTAGACTAAGTTCATGATAATTAAGTTCATCTAATCAAATTATTTAATGAACTCCCACTCAGATTAGACATCCCTCTAGTCATCTAAGTGTTACATGATCCGAGTCGACTAGGCCATGTCCGATCATCACGTGAGATGGACTAGTCATCATCGGTGAACATCTCCATGTTGATCGTATCTTCCATACGACTCATGTTCGACCTTTCGGTCTCTGTGTTCCGAGGCCATGTCTGTACATGCTAGGCTCGTCAAGTTAACCTAAGTGTTTTGCATGTGTAAATCTGTCTTACACCCGTTGTATGTGAACGTTAGAATCTATCACACCCGATCATCACGTGGTGCTTCGAAACAACGAACTATCGCAACGGTGCACAGTTAGGGGGAACACTTTCTTGAAGTTATTATGAGGGATCATCTTATTTACTACCATCGTTCTAAGTAAACAAGATGCAAAACATGATAAACATCACATGCAATCAAATAGTAGTGACATGATATGGCCAATATCATATAGCTCCTTTGATCTCCATCTTCGGGGCTCCATGATCATCTTCGTCACCGGCATGACACCATGATCTCCATCATCGTGTCTCCATGAAGTTGCTCGCCAACTATTACTTCTACTACTATGGCTAACGGTTTAGCAATAAAGTAAAGTAATTACATGGCGTAAAATCATTGACACGCAGGTCATACAATAATTAAGACAACTCCTAAGGCTCCTGCCGGTTGTCATACTCATCGACATGCAAGTCGTGATTCCTATTACAAGAACATGATCTCATACATCACAATATATCATTCATCATTCATCACAACTTTTGGCCATATCACATCACAATAGCAATTGCTGCAAACACAAGTTAGACGTCCTCTAATTGTTGTTGCATCTTTTACGTGGCTGCAATAGGGTTCTTGCAAGAACGTTTTCTTACCTACGAAAAAAAGCCACAACGTGATTTGTCAACTTCTATTTACCCTTCATAAGGACCCTTTTCATCAAATCCGCTCCAACTAAAGTGGGAGAGATAGACACCCGCTAGCCACCTTATGCAACTAGTGCATGTCAGTCGGTGGAACCTGTCTCACGTAAGCGTACGTGTAAGGTTGGTCCGGGCCGCTTCATCCCACAATACCGCTGAAGAAAAATAAGACTAGTAGTGGCAAGAAAGTTGACAACATCTACGCCCACAACAGATTTGTGTTCTACTCGTGCAAAGAGAACTACGCATAGACCTAGCTCATGATGCCACTGTTGGGGAACGTTGCAGAAAATAAAAAAATTCTACGGTTTCACCCAGATCAATCTATGAGTTCATCTAGAAACGAGAGAGAGGAGTGCATCTACATACCCTTGTAGATCGAGCGGAAGCGTTCAAGAGAACGGGGTTGAGGGAGTCGTACTCGTCGTGATCCAAATCACCGGAGATCCTAGCGCCGAACGGACGGCACCTCCGCGTTGAACACACGTACGGTCAGGGAGACATCTCCTCCTTGATCCAGCAAGGGCGGAGGAGAGGTTGATGAAGATCCAGCAGCACGACGGCGTGGTGATGGATGCAGCAGGGATCCCGCCAGGGCTTCGCCAAGCGTCTGCGAGAGGAAGAGGTGTAGCAAGGGGGAAGGGAGGCGCCAAGTGCAAGGGGGCGGCTGCCCTCCCTCCCTCCCCCCCTCTTTATATAGGGTCCCCAGGGAGGGCGCTGGCCCTAGGAGATGGGATCTCCTAGGGGGGGCGGCCAAGGGGGGTGCCTTGCCCCCCAAGGCAAGTGGAGGCGCCCCCTCCCCTAGGGTTCCCAACCCTAGGTGCAGGGGGTCAAGGGGGGCACACCAGCCCACCAGGGGCTGGTTCCCCTCCCAGTTCAGCCCATGGGGCCCTCCGGGATGGGTGGCCCCACCCGGTGGACCCCCGGGACCCTTCCGGTGGTCCCGGTACAATACATGTGACCCCCGAAACTTTCCCGATGGCCGAAACTCGACTTCCCATATATAATTCTTTACCTCCGGACCATTCCGGGACTCCTCGTGACGTCCGAGATCTCATCCGGGACTCCGAACAACTTTCAGTTTGCTGCATACTAATATCTCTACAACCCTAGCGTCACCGAACCTTAAGTGTGTAGACCCTACGGGTTCGGCACACATGTAGACATGACCAAGACGGCTCTCCGGTCAATAACCAACAACGGGATCTGGATACCCATGTTGGCTCCCACATGCTCCTCGATGATCTCATCGGATGAACCATGATGTCGAGGATTCAAGCAACCCCGTATACAATTCCCTTTGTCAATCGGTATGTTACTTGCCCGAGATTTGATCATCGGTATCCCAATACCTCGTTCAATCTCATTACCGGCAAGTCACTTTACTCGTACCGTAATGCATGATCCTGTGACCAGACACTTGGTCACTTTGAGCTCATTATGATGATGCATTACCGAGTGGGCCCAGAGATACCTCTCCGTCATACGGAGTGACAAATCCCAGTCTCAATCCGTGTCAACCCAACAGACACTTTCAGAGATACCTGTAGTATACCTTTATAGTCACCCAGTTACGTTGTGACGTTTGGTACACCCAAAGCACTCCTACGGTGTCCGGGAGTTACACGATCGCATGGTCTAAGGAAAAGATACTTGACATTGGAAAATCTCTAGCAAACGAACTACACGATCTTGTGCTATGCTTAGGATTGGGTCTTGTCCATCACATCATTCTCCTAATGATGTGATCTCGTTATCAATGACATCCAATGTCCATAGTAAGGAAACCATGACTATCTGTTGATCAACGAGCTAGTCAACTAGAGGCTCACTAGGGACATATTGTGGTCTATGTATTCACACGTGTATTACGATTTCTGGATAATACAATTATAGCATGAATAAAAGACAATTATCATGAACAAGGAAATATAATAATAATCCTTTTATTATTGCCTCTAGGGCATATTTCCAACACAAGTTACTACAAGATTTAATCCGACTAAGCACAAAATAAATCATGACAGCTATACAGACATTAAACTAATCATGTGGACTAGCATAGTAGATGAACAGATCGAATCTAGGACACATACTAGAAACATGAATTCTACCTCGATTTCAAACAGGAAGGAAAGAAACACATATGGTGTAATGGGAGCAGCACCGTGGGCGTTGAGGTTGTCGCCCATGTTGTTGAGGAAGAGGTTACCGACGTCGGGGAAGAAGTCGTCATCGGTGAAGTCGTCGCTACCAGCAGTCGCGCGACTGTGGTCCCCAAATTCCAACAGTGCCCGCCGAATGGAGCATAGGAGGGAGTGGCTATAGGGGACGTTGCGACCGCCGAATGGAGCGCATGAGTAGCACACGAAGCAGTAGATGGTGCTCCTCCCTAGTCTCTATCTCTACTCTTAGAAAAAATCAAGTTGGTGATGATGGTGTGCCTACCATCTTGTAATGTAGACCATCCGATCGATATCTGACGGATAGAATGAAAATATGACAATTTTACAAAAGATACACGCACATCTTTCCACATTTACAAATAAGGCCTTGCCTCGTTCATACTTATCTCCCACAACCTCATTGTTGAGTAGTTAAAAAAGGAAGTCCCTGGAACAATCTGGCATGGTGGCCGCTACCGGCACCGTCCATCCCCATGCCTCCGCCCAGTCCGACCACCAGTCACCACCACACCCCACTCCTCCTCACCTTATTTATCATCTTTCTCGAGATATATTTTTTGATGAAATTCTTGAGATACCATTTTTCCGATTTCTCGGGATATCATTAGTTTTTACACATGGGATTACTCCTGCATGGGTCAATCACAACAGGTGTTTTATAAAAAAATGCATCTTGATGTTCCGTGCAATGCACGGGCATCTTGCTAGGTTTTTGCATATAAATTCCAAACAACACATAGACACGGTCTTTGACCATTTTACAACTATGTTAGTATCATTGTTAGTCGTCAGCCTATGCAAGTTATAGCCCTGGGTGTTTTAACCTTTTTTAGTAATGATATCTGACGATTGTTCTCCACGAGCTCAATCCTGGCAAATCCCACGTAATCATCAGATTTTCATCTGAAGGTGGCCTATTTTTAAGCCATAGTATTTGACAAAACCGCCACCCTTACACACGTACTGTAATTGTGTCCCGGGCATTTGCAACTGCCATGTCTCCCAGCGAATGTTTGCTGGGGATTGGAGTTAGCACCGATGGTGGTTCACAGTCGTTCCATGCTTGGGCATTGAAGTTTGTAGCTATTTTAGATTAGAATATACTACTCCTCCGGTGCTAGTAGTACAGCAGAGTCCTACTCCACTACTCTATATGCAAACTAGGGCATAGTAGTAGGTATTGTATGGAGTACTAGTACTGTGATCACTCAAGCAAGTTGTTTGGCATTGATATGACCCTCCGCGGCTGGTATGTGTGTTGTAAGTCAAGCGGCGTGATGTAGTCATCATCACATGTCCACTTCCCGCAGCACATATTCTCTTATTCATCTTTGTCCGCACATAATCGTCCAATCTTCTTCCATACCTCTTCCAAAACCCAAGCACTAACAATGGCAGAACTGAGCAGCGTCCGCTGAAAGAGTGGCTGGAATACGCTCCCCACAAAGGTAATCAAGCTCATTGATTTGTGTGTGGATAATCTCAGAACCATGTCGCTTGCTGCATGCTCGTCGGGGCTGTACCGTTTACTCAAAGCCCTCAGGCCAGAGCTTTTTAAGCTAGCTCCTCGCTTGCTGATGCCGCCTGATCTTCAGAAATGGCGTGTGAGCAGCATAACAATCGAACGGTGACGAGCATCAACACCCTTGATTGTGATCCAATCCCCATCACCCTCAACTACATTAACGCTATGTACTGGGTCGGGATGAAGACATATTGGATGGTGCTCATCGACGGGCGCGGAAGCTGGATGCTCGTGGAGGTCTACACCCGGCGATTGATCCCCCTTCCTTCGATTAACACTGCACTGCTTTGGCACCGCGGCCCAGAATACTCAGAATCTTACAGTATCCAACATGATACCAAGTTTGATTTGCTCAAGGTTGTAATCTGCCAAGTGCCCACAAGATCTGCGAATTATAAAGACTTCAGGCTAATTGCGTTCTTCAACCGCGGTCTCGCCTATCTGACAGGTCACTACGGTAAGTGGATAAATCTGCACGTCCATCGTAGGATTAGGATCATACATCCTCCATGGTTCTCTGATGCCATAGAACACAAGGGCTTCATTTATGTTGTCGACTCCTTCTGTGGCTGGACGTATTGCTGGCCTACTTCAGTCATTGCTACAAATGGCTATTACAGCAGTATGTTACTTTCCTATGATATCATGATGGCTTGCTTATATTACTATCAATGTTTACTGAAAAAATATTCATGCTCATAACATGTTGTTCTTAAGATTGACTACAGTAAGAGCCCTTTTTTATTTGACTCCAACTTGATATGATGTTGTACGCCGCCTGGTGTCCCTACCTTTCCTAATCCTAGAACCTTCCAAATAAAAGCGGCATGGCAGTTGCAGGTGGTTCCTGGCTCGATTAGACGATAGTGAACGATTGATGATCGTTCGCACGTACCGGACGTGTTGTTTCACGGAATACAATCACAGTCACTGCAAGGTCTTTGAGCAGGATACCGGCTTCTCTGGGCCTTCAGGAATTTTTGACTGGAGGCTGGTAAGTAGCCTTGGTACACGCTCTCTATTTCTCGGACTGAATTAAGCGATTAACTAGGAGATAACCAATGGCAAGGATCGTGATGGTAGCGCGGTTTCGTTCATTAGGCAAAACAGTGTGTACACAGTGTACCATGCGTCTTTGCATGCTCCATACCCTGATATGTGCCTCCATGCTCTGCAGCCCAAAGTAGGAGAGAGGGTCGCAAGTATCAGACTTCGACCTGTTGGCTGGAGTTTCCCCCATCAGGCACCCATCTGGTTCAAGCCGTCAGCCAATCTCCACAGCTTAATAAATAGTAACGTCTAACTGAGCCAGTTAGTTAGATGCGTGCACTTGGTGTAGTAGGATCTTTATTTAGTTTGATGCATACACTTGTTCTTTTTTGGTAGCCCTTTTGTAATGATGGTTGACGTTTGGTTTGGAAGAGAGAGTTGTGTCTTTACTCTTCTAGCCTTCTTACTGCTTCTATTGCACCCCTAGCCCTGGTTGTTGTTGCTGCTGTTTTCAATGTACAATCAGTAGTATATTTCGTCTCTTGGTTGAATAAATGTGTTGTTATAACTACAAACCCAATGTTTTGGAAGTCATTGCATGGTCCGATCCTTTAGTGCCCCGTACCGTACGTAGCGCATACTATTTTTGGTACAGAACACATTTTCCACTTGTCAATAACATGTAGCCCACTGATGAAGGCCCAATAGAGGAGCCCATAATTAACTGGAAGGGAGGCTCTCACATGAATCCAGCCCAGGTACATGCGCATGGTCCCCTAAACATAAATAAGTAAATAAATAAAGCTAAATGCTCATGCACGAGTTCTTTAAATTCATGATTTGAAAAGACAAATTTTAACATGAGGATATTGTTTCCTATGATAGTGTTATTCTTAGGCAAAGATAGTGACCGGTCTTCTTTCTCCCACCATTTTCTTCCTGCAACCAGCAGACCCATGCAAATCAAAGTCAACGTCGTAAATAGTTCCGGTCCATCTTTATTTTCTGATAAGAATGTCCAACCCAGCCCAGCACAATGGCGGCAACACTTTATCCTCCGCCTTGGTGCGCTCGCCGCGGCACCGCCGTCCAGCCCTGTCAACATAGTGAATCGGGAGAGGACTGTAGTTGTGAGTATGATAGTACGGACCCACCAGGTCCACTCCCGAACACAAGCAAGTTCCTCTTTTACTACTTAGATGCACCCCTCGGTTTTTTACTCTAACCCACCCTGCTGATATCTAGGACCCACATCATTGTCAACATATAGTCAATTAACGACGGAATTGCACAACTTTGTTTTTGAGGATTTGTTCGGAGGAGCGGGATATAAACTAGGTTGTGCGGTCTCTGTGGCCCACCTAACAACATGACCAGCCCAGCGGTTTTTTCTTTAGGAAAATAGGTAGCCCGCTATTTCTTTTTGAAGAATACCCAGGCTAGGCCTATTTGTTTTCTCTGACTTACTAGGCTGCAAATCTTTCAAGACGAGGAGGGATGCATTCCGGCCTGGCCAAAGAGTATGGTCAGTATATCTTAAAAATAATATCAAAGGGGTTGCAAATTTAAAAACAATTATAGAAAATGGGCAATTAGTTTCTTTTTTTGCTTTTGTTCTTCACTGATATTTTACATTTCATTGGATTTTAACACGACATAGTACTAATTTATTTTTAAATTTGTTCTAGTATGGCTACTAATTTTTGGATTATAAATATTTTGTTCCCCAGCAAAAATATGCAAAAAATTTAAAATTTTGCACATTTTTTAGTTCAATTTTTTAACCCTCGCACTGACCAAAAAATGGGCAGCAATTCTAAAAATGGAAAATGGGCTGCAATAAATCCCATATGAATTAGCAAATGAGTAAAAATTATAAAAAATAATAGCAAATTGGATGTACACCCCACAGATTTTGGGGCTGGCTTGTTTACGCAAGGCTTTGTCAGTCAACACACGGTTCTAGTAGAAGTGACTGTTGGATGTCCATCCAACAGCCGACATGCTTCTTCAATCTCTGATCTTCCTGCTCCATCCGCCTACACCAGCATCGTCGGGACTGCCTGATCCCTCCTCTTGTAGCCTGCTATGATGCCACGCAGGCTTCACTAGCCCATGCTACTCCCTCCGCAGGCCTGGCCGCACGCAATCAACGGCCTCCTTATTATGCGAAAGAAATGATTCCTCCCACTAACATCTGGGGCGCACCGATTCAGAGGCTGACTTGTGGGCCAACTAAGTTGACGCGGACGGAGGGCTTTGTCAACTTAGTCAATATGAACGATTATAGCTCCAGTGACCGTACGATGTCCATCCAACGGCCGTAGTGCTTCTTCAACCTCTGGTCTTCTTGCTCCAGCCGCCCAAACCAGCGCCGGCCGTGCCGCCTGCTCCTACCTCCTGTGGCCGGCTGTACTGCCGCGGAGGTCTCACTGCCCCTACTATTCCCACCGCTGGCCAGGCCATCCCTCTACTCACCACACCCCATGTTATTCTGTGGCGACGGCAGCCTCACACCGCAGCCGAACCAGTGAACTCTCGTACTCCTCTCCGCGTGGGCATCCACTACCGCATCTTCCCCGGCTCCGTGTCATCCCCTTCCTAGGCCTCGCCGACGTCCACCGCCTTGGTGCTCTCGGCGCGGCGTGGTCAATCTAGTCAAGGAACGAATTACATCGAAAGAGTACTGTACGTGGAGAGGCTGACAGCTGGGTCCATGGCCACAGCAAGGAAGTGCAACCTTATTACGCGTAAAAAAATTATTCCTCCACCTGACAACAGGGACCCACTGGAAGGGCCTCTCTATTTCGTGAAAGAAATGTCCCCCCCCCCAACTGACAGCTCGGACCCACCAGTTGTATCTTCGCACGCAAGGAAGTGCCTCCTTATGACGCATAAAAAAATGAAGACTCCCCCTGCTAGCCGGGACCCACCATAGTGGGAGGCTGACTTGTGGGCCTACTAAGTTGACGCGGATGGCGGGCTTTGTCAACTTAGTCAATATGAACGATTCTAGCTCCAATGATCGTACGATGTCCATCCAACGGCTGTAGTACTTCTTCAACCTCTAGTCTTCTTGCTTGAGCCCACCAAACAAGCGCCGGTCGTGCCGCCTGCTCCTGCCTCCGGTGGCCGGCTCTGCTGCCACGCAGGCCTGACCGCCCCACCTTACTCCAACCTCTCGCCAGGCCATCCCTCTACTCACCCACAACCCCTGTTATTCTGCTGCAATAGCAGCCTCATACCGCAGCCGAACACGTCAACCCTCGTACTCCTCTCCGTGTGGGCATCCACTGCCGCGTCTTCCATGGCTCCGCATCGTCCCCTTCCTAGGCCTCGCTGTCGTCCACCTCCTTGGTGCTCTCGACGCGGCGTGGTCCATGTGGTCAAGGAGCGACCTCCATCGGAGGAGTACTGTACATGGAGAGGCTGACAGCTGGGTCCATGGCCGCAGCAAGGAAGTGCCTCCTTATTACGCGCAAAATAATGATTCCTCCACCTGACAGCAGGGACCCACTAGACGGGCCACCATATTTCACAGGAAAAAACATTCCCCTGACTCCTGGGACCCACCAGCTACATCTTCGCACGCAAGGAAGTGCCTGACAATCCGGACCCACCTGGTCGAAGCGTACGTAGCGTTGTTTTTTTGGTCGCGAACGTGTACGCACATACTGGTCGATCGGTCTGTCTGTAGGCTGCAGCGATGAACCATAGCCGAGTAAGTAAGGGCACGTGTCATAATAGAGGCACACACGTGTCGTAGTAGAGGCGCGCATGTAGCATGTACACGTACGTAATAGCCAGGGTGCAAGAAAGTAAATTCAGCCACGTACATACATGCGGGCGGGGTCTTGAATGCCTACTCGTGCATACGTACGGCCAGGGCTCGTGTACATAGAGAGGCAGCTATGGCGTCCCGTTCATGGGCAGCCAACTGGCTAGGTCGGAATGGAGAAACTGCATCATCGTGTTCATCGGGAGGCAACCGGCTTGGACAGAACAGCCAATCGAAACGAGGCCTGGCGTACCGCAGAACGGAGGAAATGGCCTTGTGTTCGACCGCCTAGGGTCGAAATAGGATCATGTTCATCAGGAGGGGTATGGAGTACGGCAAAACAGAGGAAACGGACTTGTGTTCGAGTGCCTACGGTCTAAATGGGGTCATGTTGATCGGGAGGGGTGTGGCATACCGCAAAACGAAGGAAATGAACTTGTGTTGGAGCGCTACGGTCGAAACGGGGGTCCTGTTCATCAGGAGGGGTGTGGCGTACCGCAAAACGGAACTCCACAGGCTACTATTCATCTCCACCGTCGACCTCCTCCAGCCTCCATGGGATACTGTTCATCCACCGTCGACCTCCTCCAACCTCCACATGCGACTGTTCATCCACGGGCTCCTGTTCATCCAGCCTCCACCGCTCCTCCACCGGCTACTATTCAACCAGCCCTCTCCATAGGGTCCTGTTCAACGACCCCTCCATAGGCTGCTATACATCTAGCCCTCCATCAGCTACTGTTCAACTACCCCTCCACGGGGTCGTCATGTTCATCCAGCCCCAACCGGCTAGATCGGGGTCCTGTTCATCCAGCGGCAACGGCCTCTACACCCCCACGGGGTCCTGTTCATCCAACCCCCACCGGGAACTGTTCATCCAACCCCCAACAATGATCACTGTTCATCAAGAGGCAACAGGTTCAATCGGCTTCAGTTAGCAGCAGTAGCGAACGAATCGCTCGATCGGGTTCAGTTAATAGCAAGGGATCCATCAGGGTTCAGTAACATAGCTAGTGCAATCGCTCGAGTTCAGTAGGCGAACTCCTCGCTCGGGATCAGTTAGAGCCCAACGCCTCACACCCACGCGGGTACGTGTACGAGAGAAACGTGCATCGCTCGGCCCCCGACCACCCATCGTAACCTGGAACTCCCCAAAATTTTCCTCGCCCTCGCTTCTACCACGATTTGTTCTGTCATGGATGGCCCAAAGAATCTCATGCAGGTGCGTCTCAAGACTGCCCAGGACGAAAAGCCCATTTTCTATCATGATTTTTTGTCATAGAAGTAGGATACCACCACATCTATGATGATACCGGGTTTTGTCATAATTATCGTCATAGAAGTGTCATAAGTATGACAGAAAAAAAAATTGTTCGGCCCAAAATGTCACAGATGTGTCTTTTTTTTGTAGTGCCTAGGCCTTATTTTCAAGCATTGCAATACCTTTGTGCTCACTTTTGTTAATTGCTACCTTGCTGTTTTTTATTCTTACTATTACAAAAATCAATATATACTATCATAACTACACATGTATCACCATCTCTTCGCTGAACTAGCCCACCTATACAATTTACCATTGTATTGGATGTGTTGGGGACACAAGAGACTCTTTGTTATTGGTTGCAGGATTGTTTGAGAGAGACACTCTTCATCCTACACCTCCCACGGATTGATAAACCTTAGGTCATCTACTTGAGGGAAAATTGCTACTACCTACAAAACCTTGCGCTTGGAGGCCCAACACGAGTCTACAAGAATAAAGTTGTGTAGTAGACATCAGTGTGCTAGATCTTGACGCAACCTCTTCATGGTCTTGGATCTTTACGGAGGTCTTGTGGATTTTTTCTGGGAAGTCTTATTGGGTATGGCCTCTCTTCACGATCTGACGCGTGCCAAGTTGTCTGTTGCAATGTTGTCTCCTCATTTTACGTGATGTAATTCGAGCCTCTCAAACGTTCCTTCAATTTCTGAAAGGCATCGCAACATGCTGCCATATTAGGATCATTTGTGTCAAACACCATGTTAGGACCAAGAGTATGTCGAACAGAGGGGGTTGAATGGGAGATTCATAAATTCTTTCGAATGTTTTGAATTGAACCCAAACACACCAGCGGAAAAGATTTGGCAGATAAGAAACTAAGCAAGTATACTGCTAAGGAATGTATCTTTCAGGATAGGAAGCAATGATCGTTCTAGCATAGTAGAGAACCGACTTAACTATCACGATGGTAGTGCAGTACACAACCAGTTGCAGTAGCATGAGGAAAAACTTAGAGATGAACAGCAAGGCAAAAGCTACTAATATGGAATCTATAGATGCACCGAAAGATAGCTAAACCAAGCAAGATGTGACAAACGGATTACATGCAAAAGATAAGTGAACTGGAGGTCTATCAACACAGAGCACGAAAAGTAGCTATCAAAAGTATTACAAAGTAGTAACCAGTGGTGCTCGATGGCGACAGAAATTTGGTAGACTAGTTCATCCTTCTGCCAAAAGACTATGTATGGTTGGAGGGACTTGTGATTGAACACAGGAGCAAACCTCTCTCCATCCTATTCTCCTTCAAAATGGAGCTGGTTAGACTCCCACTCGTACAGAGAGGTGCTATACAAACGGTTTTTACCCCCTTTCCACGATGGAGTTTTAAACCGTCACCTAGTGAGTGTGTGGGCGGGTCCTTCCCACATGACCCAGGAACCGTCAGGAATAGGCCCTCCGGCCACACACGCGGGGCAAAAAGAGCTCGTGCGCGATCGGGCGAGGCATCAAAGCCCAATCATTTTCGTTTGTATGTACATCCCACATAGTGAACCCCAGAAAAACGTTTCCGTTCGTGTTTATATCACACACAGTTTTTTGTGTGGAAACGTTTGTGCAAGGTGGCCTAACGCAAACAGTTTTGTGCTGGAAGCCGTGTGTGATTGTTAGTTGATCCAACACACCTACTTTCTAGAAATTGTGTGTGTTGTTTGAGTTCATCGCTCGCGGTGTTGTCAGAGTAACCATCTGCAATAGAAAACCCCAATAAGCAGGGTAATTAGCCTATTATTGATAATCCATGTACTAATCAAATTGACATTTCTTATAAAAACATAGCAGATATTTCATATCCGTATAACGGCAACCAGGATTTCATAATCGAATTACATTAGACAGCTTCAGCACTCAGTTACACCAAAGAGGGATATAGCTAGCAACGCCATTACACAACAGCACCAAGTTTCACATGCAACATCACAAACCTTTGGAAAGTAGCATCATACATGGTAAATAGACAAACGAACCTCATCTGGGAAACTACAGAAGCGGAAGGCGAATATTGAGCCTTCAGTGATGTTGAATGTGCTTCCAAGTTTAGGCCAATGGCTATGGATAATTTGTTGGAAATATGCCCTAGAGGTAATAATTAAATGGTTATTATTACATTTCCTTGTTCACGATAATCGTTTATTATCCATGATATAATTGTATTGATTGGAAACTCAAATACATGTGTGGATACATAGACAACAACATCTCCCTAGTGAGCCTCTACTAGACGAGCCGTTGATCAAAGATGGCTATGGTTCCTACACATAGACATGAGTTGTCATTTGATAACGAGATCACATCATTAGGAGAATGATGTGATGGACAAGACCCAACTATAAACGTAGCATATGGTTGTGTCAAGTTTATTGCTATCGTTTTCTGCATGTCAAGTATATGTTCCTATGACCATGAAATCATGCAACTCACTAACACCAGAGGAGTACCTTGTGTGTACCAAACGTCGCAACGTAACTGGGTGACTATAAAGGTGCTCTACAGGTACCTTCGAGGGTGTCTGTTGAGTTGGCATGGATCAAGACTGGGATTTGTCACTCCGTATGACGGAGAGGTATCTCAGGGCCCACTCGGTAATACAATGATACATCTCCAACGTATCTATAATTTCTTATTGTTCCATGCTATTATATTATCTGTTTGGGATGTATTATATGCATTAATATGCTATTTTATATTATTTTTGCGACTAACCTATTAACCTAGAGCCCAGTGCCAGTTCCTGTTTTTCCCTGTTTTTAAGTTTCGCAAAAAAGGAATACCAAATGGAATAAAACCTTCGCGAAGATTTTTCCTGGACCAGAAGACAACCAGGAGACTTGGAGATGAAGTCGGAGGAGCCACAAGACGGCCACAAGGATGGAGGGCGCGCCCCCCACCCTTGTGGGGCCCTCGTGCACCTCCTGACCTAATTCTTTCGCCTATATATTCCCATATATCCCCAAACCACCAGAGGCATCCATGAAAACACTTTTCCACCACTGCAACCTTTTGTACCCGTGAGATCCCATCTAGGGACCTTTTCCGGCACCCTGTCGGAGGGGGATTCGATCACGGAGGGCTTCTACATCAACACCATTGCCATTCCGATGAAGCGTGAGTAGTTTACCACAGACCTATGGAACCATAGCTAGTAGCTAGATGGCCTCTTCTCTCTCTTTGATTCTCAATACCATGTTCTCCTCGATGTTCTTGGAGATCTATTCGGTGTAATACTTTTTTGCGGTGTGTTTGCCGAAATACGATGAATTGTGGATTTATGATCAGCTTATCTATGAATATTATTTGAATCTCCTCTGAATTCTTTTATGCATGATTTGATATCTTTGTAACTCTCTTCGAACTATCAGTTTGGTTTCGCCAACTAGATTGGTTTTTCTTGCAATGGGAGAAGTGGTTAGCTTTGGGTTCAATCTTACGGTGTCCTTTCCCAGTGACAGTAGGGGCAGCAAGGCACGTATTGTATTGTTGACATGAAGGATAAAAGGATGGGGTTATCATCATATTGCTTGAGTTAATTCCTCTACATCTTGTCATGCATTACTCCGTTATTTATGAACTTAATAATCTAAATGCATGCTGGATAGCGGTCGATGTGTGGATTAATAGTAGTAGATGCAGAATCGTTTCGATCTACTTGACACGGACATGATGCCTATATTCATGATCACTTCCTTAGATATCGTCATAACTTCACGATTTTCTATCAATTGATCGGCAGTAATTTGTTCACCCACCATATTATTTTCTATCTTGGGAGAAGCCACTAGTGAAACCTATGGCCCCGGGTCTATTTTCCATCATATAAGTTTCCGATCTAGAATATTAGTTTTTGATCTACTCTTTTTGCAACCTTTTACTTTCCGATCTATAAACCAAAAATACCAAAAATATTTACTTTATCGTTTATCTATCTTTAGCATATCTCACTTTTGCAAGTAACCGTGAAGGGATTGACAACCCCTTTATCGCATTAGGTGCAAGTTTGTTTGATTGTTTGTGAAGGTATTCGGTGATTTTGTGTTGTATCCTACTGGGTTGATACCTTAGTTCTCTAACTGAGGGAAATACTTATCTCTACTTTGCTGCATCACCCTTTCCTCTTCAAGGGAAACACCAACGCAAGCTCAAGAAGTAGCAGGAAGGATTTCTAGCGCCATTGCCAGGGAGATCTACGCCAAGTCAAGACATACCAAGTACCCATCATAAACTCTCAACTCTTGCATTACATTATTCGGCATTCGCCTCTCGTTTCCTCCCCCCCCCCACTTCTAAAACGATTTTGAAAAAGATTTGCCTTTTCTTCAACCCTCTTTTGTTCATCTTCTTCGTTTGTGTTTTGTGTGTTCGTGTGTTGGATTGCTTGCTTTGTCATGATGGCTCAAGAGAATACCAAATTATGTGACTTTTCAACACCAATAATAATGATTCTATTAGTACTCCGATTGCTCCCGCTACTAAGGCAGAATCTTGTGAAAAATAATGTTGCTTTGCTGTATCTTGTTATGAAAGATCAATTTTCCGACCTTCCTAGTGAAGATGTCGCATCCCATCTAAACAATTTCGTTAATTTGTGTGATATGCAAAAGAAAAACGGTGTGGATAATGATATTTTTAAATTTAAGCTATTTTCGTTCTCACTGCGAGATCGTGCTAAAACTTGGTTTTAATCTTTGCCTAAAAATAGTATTGATTCATGGAATAAGTGTAAAGATGCTTTTATTTCCAAGTATTTTCCTCCCGCTAAGATCATCTCCCTTAGGAACGATATTATGAATTTTAAGCAACTTGATCACGAACATGTTGCACAATCTTGGGAGAGGATTCAATTGATGATACGTAATTGCACTACTCATGGTTTGAATTTGTGGATGATTATACAAAAAAATTATGACGGATTGAATTTTGCTTCTAGAAATCTTTTAGATTCGACCGCGGGAGGCACTTTTATGGAAATTACTTTAGGAGAGGCTACTAAACTCCTAGATAATATTATGGTTAATTATTCTCAATGGCATACGAAAGATCTTCCACTAGTAAAAAAACTGCATGCGATTGAAGAGATTAATGTTTTAAGTGGAAAGATGGATGAGCTTATGAAATTATTTGCTAGCAATGGTGCTTATATTGATCCTAATGATATGCCTTTGTCTACTTCGATTGAGAATATAATGAATCTATGGATGTGAATTTTGTTGGTAGGAACAATTTTGGTAATAACGCGTATTGAGGTAATTTTAATCCTAGGCTGTTTCCTAGTAATTTCTCTAATAATTATGGTAATTCCTACAATAATTATTATGGAAATTATAATAAGTTGCCCTCTGATTTTGAGAATAGTGTTAAAGAATTTATGAGTTTGCAAAAGAATTTCAATGCTTTGATTGAGGAAAAATTGCTTAAGATTGATGATTTGGCTAGGAGTGTGGATAGAATTTCTCTTGATGTTGATTCTTTGAAACTTAAATCTATTCCACCCAAGCATGATATTAATGAGTCTCTCAAATCCATGAGAATTTCCATTATGAGTGCAAAGGAAGAGCCGCTAAGATGGGTGCTAAACGAGATTGGTTTGTAAAAACGTGTTCTTCAAGTGTCCATGAAATTAATGATGAAGATCTTAAAGTGATTGATGTGACTTCTATTGAATCTTTGTTTTCCAATATTAATCTTGATAAAGATGGGACTAGAGATGAGTCAACTTTAGTTAAAAGGCGTCCCAATGATTCAGATTTTTTAGATCTTGATGCAAAAATTGTTAAAAGTGGGATTGGAGAAGTCAAGACTTTAAGTAGCAACGAACCCACTCTTTTGGATTTCAAGGAATTTAATTATGATAATTGTTCTTCGATAGATTGTATTTCCTTGTTGCAATCCATGTTGAATTATCCTCATGCTTATAATCAAAACAAAGCTTTTACTAAACATATCATTGATGCTATGATGTAATCTTTTGAAGAAAAGCTTGAATTGGAAGTTTCTATCCCGAGAAAGCTTTATGATGAGTGGGAAACTACTATTAAGATTAAGATTAAAGATTATGAGTGTCATGTTTTGTGTGATTTGGGTGCTAGCGTTACCACGATTCCAAAAACTTTATGTGATGTGTTAGTTTCCGTGAATTTGATGATTGTTCTTTAAATTTGCATCTTGAGGATTCCACTATTAAGAAACCTATGGGAAGTATTAATGATGTTCTTATTATTGCAAATAGGAATTATGTGCCCATAGATTTCATTGTTCTCGATATAGATTGCAATCCTACATGTCCTACTATTCTTGGTAGACCTTTCCTTAGAATGATTGGTGCAATTACTGATATGAAATAAGGAAACATTAGATTTCAATTTCCATTAAGGAAGGGCATGGAACACTTCCCTAGAAAGAAAATTAAATTGCCTTATGAATCTATAATGAGAGCTACTTACAGATTGCATACCAAAGATGACAATACCTAGATCTATTCGTGTTTTATGCCTAGCTAAGGGCGTTAAACAATAGTGCTTGTTGGGAGGCAACCCAAAAAAAATTTATTTCTTTGCTTTTTGCTCTTGTTTTGCAATAAACAATTCATCTAGCCTCTGGTTAGATGTGGTTTTGTGTTTTAGTTAGTGTTTGTGCCAAATAAGACCTTTGGGATAGCTTACGGTGATAGTTGTTTTGATCTTGCTGAGAATCAGAAACTTTTGTGCCCGGAAAAATAATTTTCATAATTCACAGAAGTGTGCTTTTGATCTGATTACTTTTGCACTGGATTGGTACACAAATTTTCTAGGTTGTCCTAATTTTTCAGAATTGTTGGAGTTACAGAAGTATTCGAGAGTTACAGATTACTACATATTGTTTTGTTTTTGACAGATTCTATTTTCTATGTGTTATTTGCTTATTTTGATGAATCTATGGGTAGTATCGGGGGATATGAACCATGGGAAAGTTGGAATACAGTAGATATTACACCAATATAAATAAAGAATGAGTTTACAACAGTACCAAAAGTGGTGACTTATTTTCTTATACTAACGGAGCTTATGAGAATTTCTGTTGAGTTTTGTGTTGTGAAGTTTTTAAGTTTTGGGTAAGGATTTGATGGTCTATGGAATAAGGAGTGGCAAGAGCCTAAGCTTGGGGATGCCCAAGGCACCCCAAGGTAATATTCAAGGACAACAAAGAGGCTAAGCTTGGGGATGCCCTGGAAGGCATCCCCTCTTTCATCTTCGTCTATCGGTAACTTTACTTGAGGTTATATTTTTATTCACCACAGGATATGTGTTTTTCTTGAAGCGTCTTGTATGATTTGAGTCTTTGATTTTTAGTTTGCCACAATCATCCTTGTTGTACACACCTTTTGATAGACACACGCATGAATCGTGATTTATTAGAATACTCTATGTGCTTCACTTATATCTTTTGATCTTGGCAATATTGCTCTAGTGCTTCACTTATATCTTTTTAGTGCACGGCGGTGGTTTTATTTTGTATAAATTGATGAATCTCATGCTTCACTTATATTATTTTGAGAGTCTTTAAACAGCATGGTAATTTGCTTTGGTTATAAATTTAGTCCTAATATGATAGGCATCCAAGAGGGATATAATAAAAACTTTCATATAAAGTGCATTGAATACAATGAGAAGTTTGATTCCTTATGATTGTTTTGAGATATGAAGATGGTGATATTGGAGTCATTCTAGTGAGTAATTGTGAATTTGAGAAATACTTGTATTAAGGTTTGTGAGTCCCGTAGCATGCAAGTATGGTGAACCGTTATGTAACGAATTTGGAGCATGAGATATTTTTTGATTGTCATCCTTTGTGTGGAGGTCGGGATCGCGCGATGGTTAACTCCTACCAACCCTTCCCCTAGGAGTATGCGTGTAGTACTTTGTTTCGATGACTAGTAGATTTTTGCAATAAGTATGTGAGTTCTTTATGACTAATGTTGAGTCCATGGATTATACACACTCTCACCCTTCCACCATTGCTAGCCTCTCTAGTAGCACGCAACTTTCGCCGGTACCATACACTCACCATATACCTTCCTCAAAACAGCCACCATACCTACCTGTTATGGCATTTCCATAGCCATTCCAAGATATATTGCCATGCAACTTTCCACCGTTCCATTTTTTAAGACACGCTTCATCATTGTCATATTGCTTCGCATGATATTGTAGTTGACATCGTATTTGTGGCAAAGCCACCGTTCATAATTCTTACATACATGTCACTATTGATCCATTGCACATCCCGGTACACCACCGGAGGCATTCATATAGAAGTCATATTTTTTTCTAACATCAAGTTGTAATTTTTGAGTTGTAAGTAAATAAAAGTGTGATGACCTTCATTATTAGAGCATTGTCCCATGTGAGGAAATACAAAAAAGGGAAAGGCCAAAAAAAGAGAAGGCCCCAAAAAAAGAAATAGAAAAAAACGAGAGAAAAAGAGAGAAGGGGCAATGTTACTATCCTTTTTCCACACTTGTGCTTCAAAGTAGCACCATGATCTTCATGATAGAGGGTCTCCTATGTCATCACTTTCATATACTAGTGGGAATTTTTCATTATAGAACTTGGCTTGTATATTCCAACGATGGGCTTCCTCAAATTGCCCTAGGTCTTCATGAGCAAGCAAGTTGGATGCACACCCACTTAGTTTTCTTTTTGAGCTTTCATAAACTTAGAGCTCTAGTGCATCTGTTGCATGGCAATCCCTACTCACTCACATTGATATCTATTGATGGGCATGTCCATAACCCGTTGATACGCCTAGTTGATGTGAGACTGCTATCTCCCTCTTTTTGTCTTCTCCACAACCACCATTCCATTCCACCTATAGTGCTATGTCCATGGCTCATGCTCATGTATTGCGTGAAAGTTAAAAAGGTTTGAGAATACTAAAGTATGAAACAATTGCTTGGCTGAAACCGGAATTGTGCATGATTTGAACATTTTATGTGATGAAGATGGAGCATAGCCAGACTATATGATTTTGTAGGGATAAGCTTTCTTTGGCCATGTTATTTTGAGAAGACATAATTGCCTTGTTATTATGCTTGAGGTATTATTGTTTTTATGTCAATATTAAACTCTTCTTTTGAATCTTATGGATCTGAACATTCATGCTTTAGTAAAGAAATTACATCGATAAATATGTTAGGTAGCATTCCATATCAAAAATTCTGTTTTTATCATTTACCTACTCGAGGACGTGCAAGAATTAAGCTTGGGGATGCTTGATACATCTCCAATGTATTTATAATTTTTTATTATTCCATGTTATTATATTATCTATTTTGGATGTTTTATATGCATTAATATTCTATTTTATATTACTTTTGGGACTAGCCTGTTAACCTAGAGCCCAGTGCCAGTTCCTGATTTTTCCCTGTTTTTGAGTTTCGTAGAAAAGGAATACCAAACGGAGTCCAAACGGAATAAAACCTTTGCGATGATTTTTCTTGGACCAGAAGACAACCAGGATACTTGGGGATGAAGTCGGAGCATCCACGAGGCGGCCACAAGGAAAGAGGGCGCGTCCAGGGGAGCTAGGGCATGCCCCCACCCTTGTGGGCCCCTCGTGCACCTCCTGACCTAATTATTTCGCCTATATATTCCCATATCTCCCCAAACCAATAGAGGCATCCACGAAAACACTTTTCCACTGCCACAACCTTCTGTACCCGTGAGATCCCATCTAGGGACCTTTTCTGGCACCCTACCAGAGGGGGGTTCGATCACGGAGGGCTTCTACATCAACACCATTGCCCTTCCGATGAAGCGTGAGTAGTTTACCACAAACCTACGGGTCCATAGCTAGTAGCTAGATGGCTTCTTCTCTCTCTTTGATTCTCAATACCATGTTCTCCTCGATGTTCTCGAAGATCTATCTGATGTAATACTTTTTTGTGGTGTGTTTGCCGAGATATGGTGAATTGTGGATTTATGATTAGTCTATCTATGAATATTATTTGAATCTCCTCTTAATTCTTTTATGCATGATTTCATATCTTTGTAATTCTCTTCGAACTATCGGTTTGGTTTGGCCAACTAGATTGTTTTTTCTTGCAATGGGAGAAGTGCTTAGCTTTGGGTTCAATCTTGTGGTGTCCTATCCCAGTGACAGTAGGGCCAGCAAGACAAGTAATGTATTGTTGCCATCAAGGATAAAAAGATGGGGTTTTCATCATATTGCTTGAGTTAATTCCTCTACATCGTGTCATCTTGCTTAATGCGTTACTCCGTTCTTTATGAACTTAATATTCTAGATGCATGCTGGATAGTGGTCAATGTGTGGAGTAATAGTAGTAGATGCAGAATCGTTTCGGTCTACTTGACACGGACGTGATGCCTATATTCATGATCATTGCCTTAGATATCGTCATAACTTTGCGCTTTTCTATCAATTGCTCGGCAGTAATTTGTTCACCCACCGTATTATTTTCTATCTTGAGAGAAGCCACTAGTGAAACCCATGGCCCCCGGGTCTATTTTTCGTCATATAAGTTTCTGATCTACAATATTAGTTTCCGATCTACTATTTTTTCAATTGTTTACTTTCCGATCTATAAACCAAAAATACCAAAAATATTTACTTTATCGTTTATCTATCTCTATTATATCTCACTTTTGCAAGTAACCGTGAAGGGATTGACAACCCCTTTATTGTGTTGGGTGCAAGTTTGTTTGATTGTTTGTGCAGGTATTCGGTGATTTGTGCGTTGTCTCCTATTGGATTGATACCTTGATTCTAAAAATGGGGGAAATACTTATCTCTACTTTGTTGCATCACCCTTTCCTCTTCAAGGGAAATATCAACTCAAGCTCAAGAGGTAGCATACAACATCACAAGAAGCTTGCAAGCAATGTGATTAATGAGTTAGCCACAGGATCATGTATTACGGAACGAGTAAAGAGACTTGTCGGTAACAAGATTGAACTAGGTATGGAGATACCGACGATCGTATCTCGGGCAAGTAACATACCGATGGACAAAGGGAACTACATACGGGAATAATATGAATCCTTGACATCGAGTCTCGACCGATAAGATCTTCGTAGAATATATGGGAACCAATATGGGCATCCAGGTCCCGCTATTGGTTATTGACCGTAGAGGTCTCTCGGTCATGTCTCCATAGTTCTCGAACCCGCAGGGTCTACACACTTAACATTTGGTGACGATATAAGTATAGTTGAGTCATTATGGTGGTTACTGAAGGTTCTTCGGAGTCCCTGATGAGATCCCAGATGTGACGAGGAACTCCGGAATGGTCCGGAGGTGAAGATTGACATATTGAATGAAGGGCATTGGAGTCCAGAATTGTTCTGAGGGTACCGAGTGATGACCAGCATGACCGAAAGGGGCTTTGGGGGGGCGGCAAGTGTTGGGGGGCCTCGTGGGCCAAGGGGAGGGGCAAACCAGCCCACTAAGGGGTTGTGCGCCCCCCACACACTTTCCCGCCTATCCAGAAGAGGTGGGGGCGCCCCCCTAGGGCAGCCATCCCCTTTGCCTTGGGGGCCAAGGCTCCTGGGGTGGGAGGCGTCCAAAACCCATCTAAGGTTTCCCCCTGTGGCCGCCACCACCATAGATGGAATATAGGGCGCCCCGTCCTCCTCCCTTCCCCCTATATATAGAGAGGTAGATAGAGGGCAGCTGCACCCATGGGCACATCTCCATGCCACGACGCTGCCCTTCCTCTCCCTCGTAGCCCTCTTCCTCTCTGTAGCGCTTAGCGAAGCTCTGCTGAGATTCTACCACCGCCGCCGCCACCACGCCGTTGTGCTGCCGGAGGACTCGAGCTACTACTTCACCATCGATCACTTGATCGAGGAGGTGAAGGCGTCATCAAGTCGTACGTGTGTTGAACGCGGAGGTGTCGTTCATTCGGCACTAGATCGGGAGTTCACAGGACGGATCATGATTGGATCGCGAAGACGTTTGACTACATCAACCGCGTTTCTTAATGCTTCCGCTTAGCAATCTACAAGGGTATGTAGATCCAATCTCTACTCTCGTAGATGGTCATCTCCTAGATTGGATCTTGGGTGTTCGTAGGAAATTTTTTGTTTCCCATGCAACTTTCCCCAACAGTGGTATCAGAGCCAGGTTTATGCTTAGATGACATCACGAGTAGAACACAAAGGAGTTTGTGGGCTTTGATATTCAGATTGCTTCCTTCATTGGTCTTTTCTTGATTCGGCAGTATTGTGGGATGAAGCGGCCTGAACCAACTTTACATGTCCACGTACATGAGACCGGTTCCATCGACAGACATGTGACTTTGTTGCATAAAGATGGCTGGCGGGTGTCTGTCTCTCCCACCTTAGTTGAATCGGATTCGACAAAGGCAGTCCTTGTAGAAGGTTAAATAGCAACTTGCATTGTGGCTTTGGGTAGGTAAGAATCGTTCTTGCTAGATACCCATAGCAGCCACGTAAAACATGCAACAACAATTAGAAGATGTCTAACTTGTTTTTGCAGGGCATGTTGTGATATGATATGGCCAAAGACATGATGAGATTTATTTGATGTATGAGATGATGATGTTTTGTAATAGTTTATCATGACCTACATGTCGATGAATATGGCAACTAGCAGGAGCCATAGGGTTGTCTTTAATTATAGTATGACCTGTGTGTCAATCATTAAACACTATGTAATTTACTTTATCACTAAGAAGTATCAATAGTAGTAGAAGCATGGTTGGCGTGACAACCCCGATGGTGACACGATGATGGAGATCATGGTGTCATGCCGGTGACGATGGAGATCATGTCGGTGCTTTGGAGATGGAGATCAAAAGCACGAGTTGATGGCCATATCATGTCACTTATGATTTGCATGTGATGTTAATCCTTTTATGCATCTTATTTTGCTTAGGACGACGGTAGCATTATAAGGCAATCCCTCACTAAAATTTCAAGATAAAATTGTGTTCTCCCAAAGTGTGCACCATTGCGAAAGTTCGTCGTTTCGAAGCACCACATGATGATCGGGTGTGATAGACTCTACATTCACATACAACTAGTGCAAGCTAGTTTTGCACATGCGGAACACTTGGGTTAAACTTGACGGGCGTAGCATGTACAAACATGACCTCGGAACACAAGAGACTGAAAGGTCGAACATGAGTCATATAGTCGATATGATCAACATGGAGATGTTCACCATTGGAACCACCTCATCTCATGTGATGATCAGACTTGGGTTGGTGAATTTGGATCATGTTACACTCGGATGACCGGAGGGATGTCAATTTGAGTGGGAGTTCTTAAGTAATATGATTAATTGAACTCATTTATCATGAACATAGTCTAAATTGTCTTTGCAAATTATGTTCAATAGCTCATGCTATAGCTCCCTATTTTAATACGTTCCTAGAGAAAGACTAAGTTGAAAGATATTGTAAGCAATTATGCAGACTAGGTCCGTAGTCTGAGGATTGTCCTCACTGCTACATAGAAGGCTTATGTCCCTGATGCACCGCTCGGTGTACCAACCCCTCTAGCGTTGTCTGTGGATGTTGTGAACATTTGGCAGACACGTTCTGGATGACTACTTGATAGTTTAGTGTGCCATGCTTTACAGCTTAGAATCAGGGCTCCAAAGGCGTTTTGAACGCCGTGGAACATATGAGATTTTCCAAGACCTGAAATTCATATTTCAGGCTCATGCCCGTGTTGAGAGGTATGAGACCTATGACAAGTTCTTTGCCTATAAGATGGAGGAGAATAACTCAGCCAGTGAGCATGTGCTCAGAACGTCTGAGTGCTACGATATCGCTTGAATCAAGTGGGAGTTAATCTTCCAGATAAGATAGTGATTGACATAGTTCTCCAGTCACTGTCACCAAGCTACTAGAGCTTCGTGATGAACTATAACATGCAAGGGATGGAGATGATTATGGAGCTGTTCGTAGTGCTTAAGACCTCGAAGGTGGAAATCAAGAAGGAGCATCAAGTGTTGATGGTTAACAAGACCACTGGTTTCAGGAAGGGTAAGGACAAGAAGGGAAACTTAATGAATGGTAAGCCAGTTGCCACTCCAGTGAAGAAACCCGAGGTTGAACCTAAACCCGGGACTAAGTGCGTCTATTGTAAGGGGAATGGTCACTGGTAGCGGAACTACCCCAAATATTTGGTAGATGAGAAGGTTGGCAACTTCAACAAAAATATATTTGATATACGTGTTATTGATGTGTACCTTAGTAGTACTCCTAGTAGCACATGGGTGTTAGATACCGGTTCAGTTGCTAATATTAGTAACTCAAAACAAAACCTACGAAATAAACGGAGACTGGCTAAGGGCGAGGTGACGATGTGTGTTGGAAGTGTTTCCAAGGTTGATGTGATCACCATCGCACCCTCCCTCTACCTTCGAGATTAGTGTTGAACCTAGATAAATGTTATTTGGTGTCTACATTGAGCATGAACATGATTAGATTGTGTTTATTGCAATACGGTTGTTCATTTAAATCAGAGAATAACGGTTATTATGTTTACATGAATAATACCTTCTATGGTCATACACCCAATGTGAATGGTTTATTGAATCTTGATCGTAGTGATACACATGTTCATAACATTGAGGCCAAAAGATGTAGAGTTAATAATGATAGTACCACTTTCTTGTGGCACTGCCGCTTAGATCCTATTGGTGTAAAACGCATGAAGAAACTCCATGCTGATGGACTTTTGGAGTCACTTGATTTTGAATCATTTGACACATGCAAACCATTCCTCATGGGCAAGATGACTAAGACCCTGATTTCCAGTACAATGGTACGGGCAAGTGACTTGTTGGAAATCATACATACTGATGTGTGTGGCCCGATGAGTGTTGGCGTGCGCAGTGGATATCGTTACTTTCTCACCTTCACTGATGATTTGAGTATGGGTATATTTAATTGATGAAGCATAAGTCTGAAACATTTGAAAAGTTCAAGCAATTTCAGAGTGAAGTTGAGAATCGTCGTAACAAGAAGATCAAATTCCTACGATCTGATTGAATGGAGAGTATTTGAGTTATGAGTTTGGCAATCACTTAAGACAATGTGGAATTGTTTCACAACTGATGTCGCTTGGAACACCACAGCGTAATGGTGTGTCCGAACATAGTAATTGCACCTTATTGGATATGGTGCGTTCTATGATGTCCCTTACCAATCTACCACTCTCGTTTTGGGGTTATGCATTAGATACAACTACATTCACTTTAAATAGGGCACCATCTAAGTCCCTGGAGATGACACCGTATGAACTATGGTTTGGCAAGAAACCTAAGTTGTCGTTTCTTAAGGTTTGGGGCTGCGATGCTTATGTCAAAAGGCTTCAGCCGAAAAAGCTCGAACCCAAAGCGAACAAATGCGTCTTCATAGGATACCTAAAAGAGAAGGTTGGTATACCTTCTATCTCAGATCTGAGAGCAAAGTTTTTGTCACTAAAAGGGTCCTTTCTCGAGAAAGAGTTTTCTCTCAAAAGAATTGAGTGGGAGGAAGATAGAACTTGATGAGGTTGTTGAACCTTTACTTCAACCAGAGAGTAGCGCAGCACAGAAAGATGTTTGTGTGGCACCTAAGTCAGTTGAAGAGGAAGCTAATGATGATGATCATGAAGCTTCGGATCAAGTTACTGTCGAACCTCGTAGGTCGACAAGGGTACATATAGCTTTTGAGTGGTACAGTAACCATGTCTTAGAGGTCACGTTGTTGGACAACGGTGAACCTACGAGCTATGGAGAAGTGATGGTGGGCCCGGATTCCAACAAATGGCTAGGAGCCATGAAATACGAGATAGGATCCATGTATGAGAACAAAGTATGGACTTTGGTGGACTTGCCCGATGATCGGCAATCCATTGAGAATAAATGGATCTTTAAGAAGAAGACATGCGCTGATGGTAATGTCACCATTTATGAAGCTCGACTTGTCACAAAGAAGTTTCCGGTAAGTTCAAGGAGTTGACTATGATGAGACTTTCTCACTCATAGTGATGCTAAAGTCTGTTGGAATTATGTTAGCATTTGATGCATTTTCAATTATGAAATCTGGCAGATGGATATCAAAACAAAGTTTCCTTAGCGGTTTCCATGAGGAAAGGTTGTATGTGATACAACCAGAAGGTTTTGTCAATCCTAAGGATGCTAAAAGGTATGCAAGCACCAGCGATCCTTCTATGGACTAGAGCAAGCATCTCGGAGTTGGAACATAAGCTTTGATGAGGTGATCAAAGTTTTTGGGTTTATACAAAGTTTGCAAGAAACTTGTATTTACAAGAAAGTGAGTGGGAGCACTACAACGTTTCCGATAAGTATATGTGGATGATATATTGTTGATCGGAAATGATGTACAATTTCTGGAAGGCATAAATGGTTGTTTGAAAGGAGTTTTTCAAAGGAGACCTTGGTAAAGCTACATATTGGGCAACAAGATCTGTGGAGATAGATCAAGATGCCTGATAAGAATTTCATAGAGAACATACCTTGACATGATTTTGAAGGAGTTCAAAATGGATCAGTCAGAGAAGGAGTTCTTGGCTGAGTTGTAAGGTGTGAAATTGAGTGAGACTCAAAGCTCGACTACGGTAGAAGAAACATAAAGGACAAAGGTCGTCCCCTATGCCTCAGCCATATGCTCTATACGGTATGCCATGCTGTGTACCGCACCTGATATGTGTCTTGCCACGTGTCTGTCAAGGGGGTACAAGAGTGATCCAGGAGTGGATCACTAAACGCGGTCAAAATTGTCCCTAGAGGAATAAGGAAATGTTTCTTGGTTATGGAGGTGATAAAGAGTTTGGCATAAAGGTTTATGTCGATGCAAGCTTTAACACCAACCCGGATGACTCTGAGTAGAAAATCGGATATGTATAGTAGAGCAGCCATTTGGAATAGCTCCAAGTGAAGCGTGGTAGCAGCATTATATGACATAAAGATTTGTGAAGTATACGCGGATCTGAATGTTGCAGACCCATTGACTAAAACCTCTCTCACAAGCATAACATGATCAAACCCCAGAACTCACTGGGTGTTAATCACATGGTGATGTGAACTAGATTATTGACTCTAGTAAACTCTTTGGGTCTAAGTCACATGGCGATGTGAACTATGAGTGTTGATCACATGGCGATGTGAACTAGATTATTGCCTCCAGTGCAAGTGGGAGACTGTTGGAAATATGCCCTAGAGGCAATAATAAAATGGTTATTACTATATTTCCTTGTTCATGACAATCGTTTATTATCCATGCTATAATTGTATTGATTGGAAACTCAAATACACATGTGGATACATAGACAACAACATCTCCCTAGTGAGCCTCTACTAGACTAGCTCGTTGATCAAAGATGGCTATGGTTTCCTAGCCATAGACATGAGTTGTCATTTGATAACGGGATCACATCATTAAGAGAATGATGTGATGGACAAGACCCAAACTATAAACGTAGCATATGATTGTGTCAAGTTTATTGCTATCGTTTTCTGCATGTCAAGTATATGTTCCTATGACCATGAGATCATGCAACTCATTGACACTGGAGGAGTACCTTGTGTGTACCAAATGTCACAACGTAACTGGGTGACTATAAAGGTGCTCTACAGGTATCTCCGAGGGTGTCTGTTGAGTTGGCATGGATCAGGACTGGGATTTGTCACTCCGTATGATGGACAGGATCTCAAGGACCACTCGGTAATACAACATCACAAGAAGCTTGCAAGCAATGTGACTAATGAGTTAGCCACAGATCTTGTATTACGGAACAAGTAAAGAGACTTGCCGGTAACGAGATTGAACTAGGTATGGAGATACCGATGATCGAATCTCGGGCAAGTAACATACTGATGGACAAAGGGAACTACATGCGGGATTAGCTAAATTCTTGACATCAAGGTTCGACCTATAAGATCTTCGTAGAATATGTGGGAACCAATGTGGGCATCCTGGTCACGCTATTGGTTATTGACCGTACAGGTGTCTCGGTCATGTCTACATAGTTCTCGAACCCATAGGGTCTACACACTTAATGTTTGGTGACGATATAAGAATAGTTAAGTCATTATGGTGGTTTCCGAAGGTTGTTTGGATTCTTGTATGAGATCCAGGACGTGACGAGGAACTTCGAAATGGTCCGGAGGTGAAGATTGATATATTGGACGAAAGGTATTGGAGTCCGGAATCGTTTCGGGGGTACCGGGTGATGACCAACATGACCGAAAGGGGTTCGGGGGCTCCGGAAAGTGTTGGGGGCCTCATGGACCAAGGGGAGGGGACAAACCAGCCCACTAAGGTGTTGTGCGCCCCCTCACCCTTTCCCACATAACCAGAAGGGGTGGGGCGCCCCCTAGGGCAGCCATCCCGTTTGCCTTGGGGGGCAAGGCTCCCTGGGGTGGGAGGCGCCCAAAACCCATCTAGGGTTTCCCCCTGTGGCCGCTGCCCCCCTAGATGGGATCTAGGGCCCCCCTCCTCCTCCATCCTCCCTATATATAGAGTGGTAGAGAGAGGGCAGCCGCACCCATGAGCACATCTCCACGCCACAGTGCTGCCCTTCCTCTCCCTTGTAGCCCTCTTCCTCTCCGTAGCGCTTCGCGAAGCTCTGCTGAGATTCCGCTGCCACTGTCGCCACCACGCCGTCGTGCTGCCAGAGGACTCGAGCTACTACTTCACCATTGCTCGCTGGATCGAGGAGGTGAAGGCGTCATCAAGACGTACATGTGTTGAACGTGGAGGTGCCGTCTGTTCGGCACTAGATCGGGAGTTCGCGGGATGGATCGTGATTGGATCGCGAAAACGTTCGACTACATCAACCGTGTTTCTTAGCGATCTACAAGGGTATGTACATCCAATCTCTCCTCTCGTAGATGGTCATCTCCTAGATTGGATCTTCGGTGTTCGTAGGAAAATTTTGTTTCCCATGCAACGTTCCTTAACATAATTGCCCACCCAACCTTCGTCCTCTTCAGGAAGACTTCAATATTGTACTATGGGTGTTGAATGAATACCTTCCTCACCTCTTGACCATGCAGGTGGTTTAATTTGGGAGGTAATCATTGGTGAACTGCTTTGAAAAGTACTGAAAACAAAGATATGCATAAATCGCTGTTATAAATTTTGAAATGGCACAAGGGGTAAAAACAAGTTAAAAGTGTTAGTACCATCCTATAATTGACTGATGTATTCTCCATTGTGCAAACAAAGATCTTGCTATTATTCGTCGCATGTTTCTTTGTCCTAACAATCTTTCTGAGTTTCTTGACTTGATTGATATTCATGGACATCTCTTTTCCCCATATGCAAAATGGGTCGAACAGTGGGTCTAAGCCTCTGACAGCAAGACCTACATGTGCAAGACCAAACTGTAAGAAACCTAAATATTAGAATGATTCTTGCAACTACACAATAATGTGCTATTGGCGAAAGGACCATACATGAGCAAACCTCAATGGTAAACCGAAGTGCCTCGCATTGTTTCCCTACAACACATATAAGGAAGATCTTGATCAGGTTAACTGAGAGTTGCCATACTATCAGTAGAATATGTATTGAGTACAGCCAAATTTGATTTATTTCTCACTTGCATAATAATACCAAATTGTACCCACAACAAATGAAAATCAAATTGCAGAATTGAAACAAACAGTTAACTGGACAGCAGACAAAATGAACCAAAACAGTTAACTGAGCACGACATTGCAGAATAGAACATATACTAGAAGATAAAATAGTTAATGAAACCAAGAATGCTTGAGAACAATACTACGAAATATAGCAATTGTTGGACCAAACTGTTAACTGAACATTACATTTCAGAATATCAGATTGCATATTAACATTACAGATGACAAATCACTAGAAGGCACTGGCGGTGGCCTCGAGAAAACAACACGAGTTGTATTTTAAAGTAGACAACCGCGTGGTAGTGTCGACGGTGGCCTCGAAGACAAGGTGCTCCTCCAAGATCTGGTGGTCGGCACACATGGCAGCCATAGCGACCTCGCCCACGTGTGCACCCGCGGTTGCTTCTCCGCTGCCAGATGCTACTAAGATCCATGTTATACTACGTGCAAAATGGTTGTGAGCGACGCTTAATTGGAGGACGGGGCTAGTGATTTGGGCAAAAGGTGTCGCGCCGTCGGTCGGGGCATGTGGGACGGGGAAGGAGGAGGATGGTGTGGGTGGGGTGTGGATTACCTGAGCATATCGACAAGGTCGCGCAACAAGAAGAAGGGTCGCCGGTGAGGAGGCGACGCTGCAAGAAGAAGGGTCGCCGGTGAGGAGGCGGCGCTGCCAGTAAGCAGCAGTGAAGGTTTGAACTTGGGAAGCAAGGAGGAACAGTGAAAATGTGGCTTCTGGTGGGGGTGGGGAGATAGATATTTCCGTGGTGGCAGAAGAATTTTGCTCGCTGTCGCGAGAAACTGGCGCGCAAGTGTGGTTCAAGCATGGGTGGTGGACTGTAGACGACTAAGCTTACTGCGTAAGCCAGACTAGACGGTGTGCCAAGATATTTTATATCGCATCCCATATGATTCTTGCTAGTAAACTGTTTGTGGTATACCTGATTTTTTTCATTATGTTTTGAAAGACAAAATGGTGTTATGGAGGGAAAGCATGGTGTTTGAATTGCTAGAACATTTATCTATAGTGAACATGCAACAATATGAGTGTCGTGTTAAAATTTGGAATCATTTCGGGTTCGTTTGGCATTTTTTTATGCATTAACTAAGTTTCTAGGCATTTAATGTGCATAATTCAAATTTGAACTACAAGCACATGCTCCAGTGCACCAAAGTTTGTTGAAAAATCACATGTGTGTCTTTGGGTGAATTTATAGGTTCCATGCAAGAATGGGAATGAAATTCAAACATCTGGGCGTCGTGGCTCGGGCGGAAATATTGAGAAACTTGGTTTTTTAACTCCTGTAAATCCAAAACACGCATGAAAAACATGAAACTTGGCATGGTGTCATGACATGGCACCAACATGTTGTGGTAAAATTTTTGGCCGAATTGGGACAAGCTTTGGTATAAGCTTCCTGCAAACCGGAGCTTCTCTCAAGAAGGCTCGTGGTTCCGAGAGGGAACGTGTCACCTCCGTGTGTGATATGACATACACTGCCTTCTCCCGCCTTGATTTTTTTCCATAGGCAGCTTACACCAATAGGAGTTTCGTGCTAAATTTTGGAATTATTTCGGGTTCATTTGGCCTTTTTTATACAGTAATTGAGTTTCCAGGCATTTAATGCACATAATTCAAATTTGAACTACAAGCACATGCTCTAGTGCGCCAAAGTTAGTTGAAAAATCATTTATGTGTACTTGGGCGAATTTCTAGGTCCCATGCAAGAAATGGGAATGGAATTCAAACATCTGGGCGTCTTGGCTCGGCCGGAAACATCGAGAAACTTGGTTTTAAAAATCCCGTAAATTCAGAACTCGCCTGAAAATCTTGAAACTTGGCATGGTGTCATGACATGGCACCAACATGATGTGGTAAACTTTTTGTCTGATTTGCTAAGGCGCACACATTAAGAATCAACAAAGTCATTTTGGAACAAGTGTTGTCATGTTACAATCGGAAACACAAATATTATTGAAACAGTGGGCGTTCTACTTACCATTTACGTGCCACCACGCTTCCCCCTTTTTTATTGTCTAGGAGGAGCCATGCGGGGTAGCTATTTGATTACGGGAGGCGTGCAATCAGACCCCTGCGCGTGCTTATCGTGAGGAGAGCCCTTTGACCTCCATCCGCTGCCCACCTCTCTCCCAACGTCTCCATTAATGGCGCCTGAGCCCCTGTTTAATGGCGTGGCTATGTCTCACTCGATTGAGATTTAAGATAGACAAAAGAAAATCTCAAAAGAAAGTTTTGCACGGATCTTGATGTAAGATCTGACGGACCTATATAGCATCGACTCTGACTTATAGCAAGATTGATAAATATAAGTGTCATGGAATTAACACGTCAGATGTCCTAGTGAGAGGACTTAGTTGTGGAGCCATCGCAACGAGATTAGCAAAAAGGGGTTATACCGGACAAAGGACACGGGGAGTTTATACTGGTTCGGCCCCTTGCGGTGAAGGTAAAAGCCTATGATCCAGTTGTGGTGGAATTGATAGGTCTCGATGAGCAGGGAGTGAATCCGCTTTACCTATCTCTCGAGTTGTTGTTTCTTGTCCCTAAACCGCCGCCGGGTCGTCCCTTTATATACACAGGTTGACGCCCGGTGGTTTACAAAACACCGAGGCCGGCTCATACATGTGTCCGGCTCGGTTTCTACCTTTCCTAACTTACAATACAAGTTTACACATCTCATGCCGGTTTACGTTTATGGCTCTAAACCTCCTTTGGGCTTTGGGCCCCTAAGCTTCAATGACTGAGCGTCATACTCCTTGTCTTCATGGGCTTCAATACGGATGAGCATAAACCGGCCCCTTCTGGGCGGTTTATACTCGGTAATTATATCCCCGACATTAGGCCCCAGATTGATTTGAACATGTTCATGTCAATCTTCAACACTTAGAAAAATTCCTTGAACATCCTTCAATAATCCTTGTAAACCGCCATGACGTCTTCTCCATGTAAACTTGATAAACCGCCATGACGTCATCTTCTAAGATTACAGCGAACCATCATGACATCATCTTTGTATAAAACCCTGTAAATGCTTCTTTTATTAACTAATTTCCAAAGACCGAAATGACAGTTGTATCAGATATCTGATTTTTGGCTCCTCGATTCTCGTGCCTATCACTTATCCCTTCGCCTTTATAAATAAGACCAGGGGTCCTTTCCATTCTCCCCCTTGCCTCTTCATCTCTTCTTCTTCCTCGCGACCCCGAAGAGCCCGAGCTCCGCCGCTGCCGTCGACCTTTCCATCTGCACCAACGAGGCCGCTGCATCAACCTGTTCTTGACCAGATAAACTGCGACGCACCTCCGCTGCCCCGCAGCACCAGTAAGTACTCCTCTTCCCAAATATCAGATCTACATTAGGGTTCCACTGTTCTTCGGTGTTCTTCATTGTGTCCTTTTTCTCTCTTGAATCTCATAACTTGATCTGAAACTGATAAAAAAAAATTGTGCAGTAGTAGTTCAGTGCCCCTAGTCACCCTCAGAAACCACTTTTTACTGCATAAGATCCCGTCCAAGCATATGCGCTCTTCTGCTGTCGCGACCTTTAGGTTTAAAATTTCTCCCCTTTTGTAGAACTGTGGTAGATCCGAAATTATCACACCAACTTGTAAAACCTGTTTGTGCAACACTTAAGAAAATTTCAGATCTGTCCCTTCCCCACCATTGTAGGTGGTTTAACCGTTAAAAGTTGATAATCCATCAGGTACCATTATCCCTCTCTTAAACCGCCATTTTTTCCTGAGCATCAATATCTAGTTTAACATGTACATTTCCTCTAGTGGATTTCTTCCCCCGGCCTGGCGCCGGTTTATGCATATCAATCTTGAACCGCAAACCGGCGTTGAACTTCTTTTACAGCTTGTTATCAAAAATGGCCAAACAGTTCTTCTCTTGCAATTGGGCTCCCTCCCGGGTTACAGAAGAGCAACTTAATTCATATGTTGTGATTGGTGCTTTAGCAAAGCAAGAAACCATCTATTAGAGAGCCCCAGGTACTGAAAATCCTCCTGGACCTCAAGATGGAGTAGTTGTTTTTGTACATCATCTGGACCGAGGGTTTAGCCCTCCCAGATCAAAAAAATTCTGGTATGTACTTGCCAGCTTCCAACTCCACCCTCGGGATATTGGACCGAACTATGTGTCCAACATTTGCAATTTCCAAGTGTTTTGTGAAGTTTATCTGCAAGAAGAACCGATCGTTGAGTTTTTCAGAGATTTCTTCCACTTGAACCACCGTACTAAATTTACTGATGGCCCCAACACTGAACTTGGTGAGGTGTCAATTCAGAGAAGGAAAGAAGTCAATTTTCCTCATGCCAAACACCACAGCCACCCCAAGGACTGGAATCAAACGTGGTTTTACTGCCGGAATACTGCTCCTGAAGATGAAAATCCTTTGCCGGGTTATCATGCTCACCGGCTCAGTAATGAACATCCATTGCCTCAACAGCTTACTGCTAAGGAACGATCAAAGTATGCACCACAGATTTCTAAGATCCGAGCCTTTATGGCAAATATTTTAACCGGCATTGACCTTATCCGTTGCTGGGTTTCATGGAGTATCTTGCCCTTAAGCCAGCGTCCCGGTTTAATGTGCGAGTATACAGGAGAGTTAAAAGATCCTCAATGTCATATTGATATTCAACTAACTAATGACAAGATTACTGAAGCTATCAAAAAGATGTTGGATGAACCGATATCTGAGTGCAACAAGACTAGGTTGCGTCCCTTTTATGCATCCAATAAACCGCCAGCTGTAAGAATTGTATCTTTCTGCTTCTAATTCACCCCCTTGTTGAAACTTTTCTGATGACCTTCTGTTTATCTTTGCAGAGCAATGACCCGTTCTGGAAGAGGAAATCTCAAGACAAAACGGCAAAATCACAAGACAAACCGGTGAGAGCGCCTCGTGCTAAGAGTAAGGCCTCAAAGAAGCCAGCAAAGAAGAGAACCGCCGAGTCCCCTGATCCGGCTGAAGATGTTGATGACTCGGAATCAGAGGTAGAACTTGATTCCCTTGGTTCATTTTTCATGCACCTTATTGACAATGATCATTATCAGGATGATGCGGAAGCCAGCCGTGCTGATCATGTAGAGGTAATTCCCCTTTCTTCCAATTCAGATCATGTGCCAGTACGAAAACTCCGTCGCGCAGTCCGGAAAGTAAAATGTTCACATCCTCTTGCTTATTTGGATCCACACTTTTCTTTGAAGACACAACGACCTGAAGCTCGTCGCACAACCCGACACAGTGGCCAACAAGTTACCTCCTCCGGTTTACCGGACACCCCGATTCAAAAACGCCGTCCAGAGGTCTCTTGTACTTCTAATAAATCTTATCCCAAGGCGGGTTACTTCCGATACCCTCTTAATCCGTCTGATTCAAATTATCAGGGTACTTCCAGTTCCTCCTCTGGCGATTCATCGACTACCCAGATGCCTCCTCTCAAGACCGTCCCTGGGTAAGCATAGTAACTTTAGTTTTGCTTTCTTACGCCGGTTTATTATATTAACCTCTGTTTGTTACTTGCAGTGCCAAATCCCGACTCAGTAAAAAGGCCAAACTGACTGCTCCCACTGATGATAACCCGGCTATTGAACCAGAGAGGACCTTAGAAGCTGCCGATCAAGATGCTAATATTGCTCTGGATGATCATGTGCCACAAGGTCGGGACAGTTATGTTGATCCACCAGAAATTAATCCGACTAGTCCTCATGCTGATCCGCCAAGCCCAACTGTTGATCCACCAAAGTCCAGCCGCCGATCCACCAAGCCCAGCCAGAGCCTCTGCTAAACTGTCCAATGTAGATAAGATTGTTGATGGCACGACCGATGATGTGGTGATTACCGGTTTTGGCCACACTGCTCCTGGCAACCCTGTCGCTTTATCCAAGCACAGTGCCAAAGAAGAATTTGTTGTTGCAGATAAAGGCAAGTGGAAGACTGATTTATCAAGTTATGCTCATCTCGATGCTCAAGATATTCATTCTGGATATTTGAACCGGCTATATACAAGTCGTGACTATGAAGCCGTCTTGGTAAACCTAATGAAAGAGCGATGTGAGGTAAACACTTGTTCCTTTGAATAACTTCTTCATTTCCTTATATCCTGCTTCAATGGTCAAGTCTAGTAGCCCCCAAGGGCCGGTTCATCAATATGAATGTGAACCGGGACTTACAGTAGTAGAATGTTTGAATGTTGCTTGTGTAGCCCTTATAGACCGGTTTATACTTTTAGGATGAACTGGTATATTTTTTGTAACTTATCTTCCAAAATTCATTCCGGTTATCAATATGATCCGGTTTATTGTTAAAACCTGGACGACCTTGAATTTGAACTGATATGCATTAGCCCCCAAGTGCCAAGTTGTAAAGCCCCAGATCCGATGCGCCAGGTGTCTGCCAGTTATTCGCCGTCGTTGCCATGTCATTTTCTTGCGTGTTGCATTTTGCCATGTCATCATCTGCATTTCATCTGCGTGTTTTTTTAAAACTTGCATCCGTTCGGGTTCTCCCGGTTCTCTCTGTTGTCCGTTCGGAGTCCAAACCTCTCGCGCGCGCCCGTCACCCCTCTCAGACCTTGTTTTCGTGTGCAGGTGTTAAACTTTCTCGGAATGGCCCGAGGTTTGCCAATCGGCCTTGGTATACCACCGGTAGATCGCCTGTCAAGTTTCGTGCCATTTGTAGGTCGTTTGATACTCCAACGGTTAACCGAGGGACCGAAAAGGCCTCGTGTGTGTTGCAGCCCAAAACCCATCCAAACCCCCTCCATGCTCTCCGCTGTTCGATCACGATCGTGTGGGCGAAAACCGCACCTCATTTGGACTCTCCTAGCTCCCAGAAACTATAAATATGCCCTCCCCGTCCAAATTCGCGGATGACTTCCCCCCAAACCCTAGATCCACCTCCTCTGCGCCGCCGGACACGTCCGGACGTCGCCGGACATGTCCGTCCGCCGCCGCCCGGCCAACCGCAGCCTGCCACGTGTCCTCCACCGCTGTCCTCGCGCCGCCGGCCCGCGGAGCCCATCAAGGGCCCGCGCGGGCCCAGATCCACCGCCTCCCGGCCCGTCCGTCCCCGCCGACTCGCGCCTCGCCGCCGGGCGCCGACGCGCACCGCCGCCGCCTGCGCCCGCGCACGGAGCTCCCGTCCTCTGCCACCAACTCCATCCGCCGCCGCCCGCTCGCCCGATCGGCCCCGAGGCCAACCGTCGCCGCCTTCGCCCGTGGCTCGCCGGAGTGCGCCACCACGGTGCCCTGCGCCTCGGAGCTCCGCGTCCGCGCCTCCCCAGGCCACCTCGCCGCCGGGAACGGGTCCCCGGCCTCGCCTTCTTCCGGATCCGGCGGTCCCCATCTCTCCGCCGTGTCGTTGGCCTCCTTCCGACGACCGGCGCCGCCGCTGTCCACTGCATGCGGGCACAAGGAGGACGAGCTCCCCGCTCGGCCTCATTGGTCGGCCCAGCAGCGCCAGACCACCGGCCTGCCAAGCCCTCCCCGCCAACCTGGGCTCAGCCTGCAAGGTGAGCGCGCCCCGCCGTCCTATCCCCCGCCCAGGTGACATATTACTATACTGCGCTCGCCCGTTTTTTTTTTCAGAAAACGCCTGTCCCCGAAATATTTTGCATAATCATGCCATGTTCATCGCATCATATCTCTGCATCCGTAGCTCCATTTCGTGCCTGTAATATGTCAAATTGTTCGCCTTAACGAGTACTTCATTTCATTCCATTGCATCATGTTCATTTTAGTTCATCTTTATGCCTGAATCATTGTTGCAAGAGTGCTATATGATGTTGTCTGCTGTCTGTTAACAGAACTTGCTTATTTGTCATTTTTGCCATGTTTGATGTGTGCATCTTATGAGGTTGATGTCTACATGTGTTTTGAACTATGCCATGTCTTCTTTACAGAGGTGCTTACCATGTATTTTTGTGATCAATGTGGTGACTAGCACAAGCATGTAAACTAGGCTTCGTGATGTTGCTGATTTTAGTCACTGTTCTGTTGTTATTTTGATGCCATGTAAACATGATGCTACAGAGAGATCCATGCTTATTTTGAGATACTTCAGTAAGGATGTTTTGAACATATGGTTATGCTCTATCCATTCATGCCCCTGTTTGCAATTATGGAGTAGTCTAGCATGTCATTTTCGTGCTCTACTTTTGCTACACAATTTTTCCTGGCAGATTGTTTACATGTTATTCAATTTTGCCAAGGTTGTTGTAGTTGATCCTTGCATGCTATGAACTTGCTCTTGCCATTGTTAGCTTCATAAACATGTCTTCTTGCTGATGCTATGCTTATCTTGCCATGCAATGACTTGTGGTGAGTGAATCAAGCTTGTTAACTAGTGTACTTGCTGTTACTGTTTTGCTAGGCTGTATCTGTTATTTCGTGATGCTATGTAAACCTGCTGCTACAAGTTATTGTATGCATAATCTGGAGATGTTCACTAAGGGTGTTTTGTTGTCCATGTAATGCTCTATCCATCCATGCCCCTGGTTGCATTTATGGCTTGATGTAGCTTGTTCATATCTTGCTCTCAAATTGCTAAATAATGTCGCTGTCAGCCTGTTAACATTAAGTTAAGTTTGTGCCATGTGTTTTGCTAGTGATACATGCACCCTATGAACTTGCTCTTGCCATGCTTAGATTCATCATCATGTCTTCTTACTGTTGGTTTCCTTGCCATGCCATGTTTTTCTCTGTAGTGAGTTGCACAAGCTCATCTACATGCCTACTTATCATTGTTTCTGCCATGTATGAATCTGTCATATAACTTGCCATGTTTACATCGGTGCCATCATATTTTCTGTTCCTTTTTGGCTCATGGTCAGTAAAGGACTTTTGTTCTATGCAATGAGTAGATTCATGCCATGCCTTTGTTTGCCATGTTAAGTTCCTGTAACATGTTGTTTGATAGCTCTGAACATTGCAACCTGATGTTATTTTCTGGAAAGTCTGAACTGTTATTATTTGCAATCTTCCCATGTGTGTTTGAGCATGTTCTTGTAGTTTCTGGAGATAGCTCAGTGTTCATGTTTTGTTATGCTTTACTTGTACATCATGCCCACGCCTTTTGTTTTCTTGTTGAGGTCCTGTAGCATGTTGTTTTGATGCTTGCAATATGCCTAGTTGCTGTTTTGGACAGGTTGTTGCTATAACTTGTATAGTGTGTGAGTGTTGAACCGTTGCTCCGTTTTGAGTGTGCTCTATATGAAACTTGCTTAGTTTTGCATGTAGTTTCATATTATCATGTTGCATCCATATTTTGGTGTGTTTGCTTGATGTTTGTATGCACTTTGCATCAATGCCATGTTTAACTTGTTTTGCTCATATCTTCTAGGCCGTAGCTCCGAACTAATTGAACTTTATATGTAACTTGACTAGAATCTCGTGTAGATCATCTTGGTTCATCTTAACTTGCTGTTTAACAACTTGAACATAAGGTTTATTCAGATCTGGACTAATTTCGAAATTTGCATATGAGGACTTACCGGAATTGTTATATATTGTTCCCGGCCTCATTTAAACTTGCTTTGATGTGTTGCTCTTATTTGCATCATCTCTTGCCATGAGTAGCTTCATGTAGCTTTGTCATGCATCATGCTTGTTGTGCATCATGCCTTGTTCTTGTGTGGTGTGTTTACCATGTTGTGTGTTTCTTCTCGATAGTTCCTGTTTCGTTGCGATCGTGAGGTTTCGTTCGTCTACGCTTGGTTCGTCTTCGTGGCTTCATCTTCTTCATGGACTCGTTCTTCTTCCTTGCGGGATTTCAGGAAAGATGACCGTGACCTTGGATCTCACTACTATCATTGCTATGCTAGTTGCTTCGTTCTATCGCTATGTTGCCGTACCTATCATTTACTCTTCAAGCCTCCCTAATTGCCATGAACCTCTAACCTTTGACACCCCTCCTAGCAAACCATTGCTTGGCTATGTTACCGCTTTGCTCAGCCCTCTTATAGCGCAGCTAGTTGCAGGTGAAGTTGAAGATTGCTCCATGGTGGACGGGATTATGTTGGGATATCACAATATCTCTTATATTATTATTAATGCATCTATATACTTGGTAAAGGGTGGAAGACTCGGCCTTTTGCCTGGTGTTTTGTTCCACTCTTGCCGCCCTAGTTTCCGTCATACAGGTGTTATGTTCCCGGATTTTGCGTTCCTTACGCGGTTGGGTGATTTATGGGACCCCCTTGACAGTTCGCTTTGAATAAAACTCCTCCAGCAAGGCCCAACCTTGGTTTTACCATTTGCCTCACCACCACCTATACCCTTCCCTTGGGTCGGCCAACCCAAGGGTCATCTTTATTTTAGCCCCCCCTGGGCCAGTGCTTGTCTAAGTGTTGGTCCGAACCGAGCCGCCTGTGGGGCCCCCTCGGGGAAACTCGAGGTCTGGTTTTACTCGTAGCATGTCTCATCCGGTGTTGCCCTGAGAATGAGATATGTGCAGCTCCTATCGGGATTGTCGGCGCATCAGGCAGTCTTGCTGGTCTTGTTTTACCATTGTCAGAATGTCTTGTAAACCGGGATTCCGAGTCTGATCGGGTCTTCCTGGGAGAAGGTATATCCTTCGTTGATCGCGAGAGCTTATCATGGGCTAAGTTGGGACACCCCTGCAGGGTTTTAAACTTTCGAAAGCCGTGCCCGCGATTATGGGCAGATGGGAATTTGTTAATGTCCAATTGTAGATAACTTGACACCAGATACAAATTAAAATGCATCAACCATGTGTGTAGCCGTGACGGTCTCTTCTCAGCGAAGTCTGGGAAGTGAACACGGTTTTTGGGTTATGTTTGATGTAAGTAGGTGTTCAAGATCACCTCTTGATCATTGCTAGCTTCACGACCGTTCCGTTTGCTCTCTTCTCGCTCTTATTTGCGTATGTTAGCCACCATATATGCTTAGTCGCTGCTGCAACCTCTCCACTTTACCCCTTCCATTCCCTTTAAGCTTTGCTAGTCTTGATACTCATGGTAATGGGATTGCTGAGTCCTCGTGGCTCACAGATTACTACAACAACAGTTGCAGGTATAGGTTGTGCGATGATCATGACGCGAGAGCGATGCTTGCTTGCGTTGAGTTCTTCTTCTGCTTCTTCTTCGATCAGGGGATAGGTTCCAGGTCGGCAGCCTGGGCTAGTAGGGTGGATGTTGTTTGAGTTTCTGTTTGTGTTTCATCCTTAGTCGGATGTTGATCTTATGTATGATGATGTTGTATTCGTGAGACATTGTATGCCTCTTGTATGTATCCCCATCTATTATGTAATGTTGATGTAATGATATCCACCTTGCAAAAGTGTTTCAATATGCGGGTCTATCCTTGGTGGGACCTTCGAGTTCCTTTTGGATAGGGTCGCATATTGGGCGTGACAAGTTGGTATCAGAGCCTCGACCGAACTTAGGAGCCCCCCTTGATTGATCGTGTAGTTTGGTCGTTGTTGGGTCTAGAAGAAAACTGATTTCTGAGTCTAGTTATATAGGAGAGTAGGAATTCTTTTTACTCCTGAGCCCTTTTGTCGCTCTGGTGAGGAATCTTGACGTAGGTGTTTTGAATTACTTCTCTTTCCCTTCAAATTTTTCATTAGGATCACGCAGTTGGTTTTCCGATCGTTGGTTCTCAGCTCTTTTGATCTGCTGCATTTCTCATCAAGTTGACTCGAGCCTCTTCATCTTTGCCAAGTTCAATCCTCAGTTGTTTTATTTTCCCACCCTCCCACCCTTTTTCTTCTCGAATCCGGAGTCCGTAATCGAGTATCCATCCTACTCGTGCGAAGTTTTTTGCTCTCTCTCCTTAATGATTTCAACCGGTGTTTTCTCTTCAAGATATTCGTCGATTTCCCCTTCCAAGTTACCTTTGTTTTCCCACCCTCCCACCCTCATCTTCCCGAAGCCTGAGTCTCTTTCGAACATCAATTTTCATTCATGTGGAGCCTCTTCAGTCTTTCGTCAATTGTTTTAACCGGTGAATTCTCGTCTCGTTTGACATTCTTCATCTCTTTTCTTTTCCGGTGGATTCAATTCTAATTTTTGGTAGTGATTATATTCTTTTCCTCGGCTCAAGTGTTTTACCTGCTCGTTCGCCTCTCGCCAGTTTATCTTTCCAGAGTGCTCAAGACATCTCAGGAGATTCGTCAGTGTTTCAATTAATTCGAGGTTGTCACCTCATTCAAATATTTCAATTGTTCCGGTGCATCATCTATCTCCTCAACATCCCTTTTCAATGGTGTTTTCTTTTAGTGTGCCCTAACCCACAGGTCTTTCCCCAGGATCTTACCTGACTCTTCTAATTCTCCCGGAGTTATTCTCAATTCTTTTCAAGTCTGACGTAAGAATGGATTCCATCAGTCAGATGCCATCTCCAAGATAGCTTTCAAATTCTTTTCATCTCGGGTTCTACTTTTCCTCTTTTTCATTATTCCAGAGTTTCTCAACAATTTCGGTGGTGTTTCTCGTCGTCATTTGAAGATTGAAGAAGAGTCTTTCCTCTAAATCTTGTCCGTTCTCTCGAATATTCGTGATTCTAGCTTCATGCCATCCTCTCGAATTATTCCAATTGTCAAATATTCTTTTCTTATCCATCCGGAGTATGTCAGAAGTTGTTTTCCCGTTTCTTTTCACCGGAGGCCATCGTTGCAGTTATTGTTCTCTATTTATCCCGGTGCTTCATTCAAGTGTTTTTTAGTCAGCTCATGATCTACTTGTCCTTTTGCATCTAAATCCCCTCTAGCTTATTTCTCCTTCTAATTCTTCCCGGTGATTCTTTCTCTTTCATTAGTCATTTCCGAATTCTAACGGTGGTCCGTTCAAGATTCTTTTTCCTTGATCATCATTTTTTAATCCCTTCATTCTTTTCAATCGTACCGGTGGTTCATGAATACCTTCTCAAGCTTGTGATATGTCACTTATCAATCATTTTCAAGAAGAATAATTAATATGCAAAAATCCATTATTTGTCATCAATTTAATTTGATGAAGGTTAAGCATGCAATAAATCTTATTCTTATTTCATCCAACTGAGTAATCCCTTCCTTCGGAGTTTGTTCTTGGTGAATAAATTCTAGTTCCAAGTGTTTTCATCTTTTCTTTTCCGGAGTTCAAATTTCCTCGACCATCTCGTCGGAACCTCCATCTAAATCATCGCAAGGCTCATCTTATTCTTTCTTCCTTCATTCTATCTCTTCATCCTTTTATCACCGGAGTTCTTCATGGTGGTTCTTCATGATTTAATTCACTCCTCAAGTGTTCATCAAGATTCTTGTTGATGGAGTCCAAGTATCTTTTCTTCTCGCATCTCGAAGTGCAATTAATTCTCCGTATTCTTTTGAAGTGGAGTTTTGCATTTCTTTGTTATTCCAAGATATTCAAGCATTTGGTTGTGGCATAATTTCACCTCAAGTCTTTGAGTTTTTTTGGATAAGTCCACGACAAGCTTATTCTTTTCGTTGTTGAATTTTCTCAACAATTCCATTCAATCTTTTCTTCTAAGGTTTCTTTATATTTCATTCGTGGCACAAGTTGTCATTTTCTTCTCCGTTCTTTTCATTAAACTCTTTTAATTCTTTCCGAAGGTTTTGTGTCATGTCTTCATCAGGTATCATTCCATCCCCTCAAGTTCATGGTCCTTTTCCTTCCATTTTCAGCCGGAGTGTTGTCCAAATTCTTTCGTGCTTATTCTTTTCTATCTTGTTCTAACCCGAGTGGTTTCATAGTCTATCTGATTCCGTGAGCTTTCGATTCTCGCCATTCTCGTCGTTCCTCTCTTCTTCTCGAGCGCTCTCAATCCTTTGCTTCTTCTCTTGAGTTCTTGTTTCCCTCACCCCTTTTCTCTCCCGTCATGGTCCTAAGATCTCGGGACGAGATCTCTTGTTAGTGGAGGAGTGTTGTAACGCCCCGGATCCGATGCGCCAGGTGTCTGCCAGTTATTCGCCATCGTTGCCATGTCATTTGTTTGCATGTTGCATTTTGCCATGTCAACATCTTCATTTCATCTGCATGTTTTTTTCAAAACTTGCATCCGCTCGGGTTCTCCCAGTTCTCTTCGTTGTCCGTTCGGAGTCCGGACCTCTCGCGCGCGCCCGTCGCCCCTCTCAGACCTTGTTTTCATGTGCGGGTGTTAAACTTTCTCGGAATGGTCTGAGGTTTGCCAAGAGGCCTTGGTATACCACCGGTAGACCGCCTGTCAAGTTTCGTGCCATTTGTAGGTCGTTTGATACTCCAACGGTTAACCGAGGGACCGAAAAGGCCTCGTGTGTGTTGCAGCCCAACACCCCTCCAAAGTGGCCCAAAACCCATCCAAACCCCCTCCATGCTCTCCGCCGTTCGATCACGATCGTGTGGGCGAAAACCGCGCCTCATTTGGACTCTCCTAGCTCCCAGAAACTATAAATATGCCCTCCCCGTCCAAATTCGCGGATGACTTCCCCCCAAACCCTAGATCCACCTCCTCTGCGCCGCCGGACACGTCCGGACGTCGCCGGACACGTCCGTCCGCCGCCGCCCGGCCAACCGCAGCCTGCCACGTGTCCTCCGCCGCTGTCCTCACGCCGCCGGCCCGCGGAGCCCATCAAGGGCCCGCGCGGGCCCAGATCCGCCGCTACCCGGCCCGTCCGTCCCCGATGCCTCGCGCCTCACTACCGGCGCCGCCGCGGGCGCCACCGCGCGCCGCCGCCGCCTGCGCCCGCGCCCGGAGCTCCCGTCCTCCGCCGCCAACTCCATCCGCCGCCGCCCGCTCGCCCGATCGGCCCCGAGGCCAACCGTCGCCGCCTTCGCCCGTGGCTCGCCGGAGTGCGCCGCCGCAGCGCCCTGCGCCTCGGAGCTCCGCGATCGCGCCTCCCCAGGCCACCTCGCCGCCGGGAACGGGTCCCCGGCCTCGCCTTCTTCCGGATCCGGCGGTCCCCGTCTCTCCACCGTGCCGTTGGCCTCCTTCCGACGACCGGCGCCGCCGCCGTCCACTGCGTGCGGGCACGAGGAGGATGAGCTCCCCGCTCGGCCTCATGGGTCGGCCCAGCAGCGCCAGGCCACCGGCCTGCCAAGCCCTCCCCGCCAACCTGGGCTCAGCCCGCGAGGTGAGCGCGCCCCGCCATCCTATCCCCCGCCCAGGCGACATATTACTATACTGCGCTCGCCCGTTTTTTTTCAGAAAACGCCCAAGTCCCCGAAATATTTTGCATAATCATGCCATGTTCATCGCATCATATCTCTGCATCCGTAGCTCCGTTTCGTGCGTGTAATATGTCAAATTGTTCGCCTTAACGAGTACTTCATTTCATTCCATTGCATCATGTTCATTTTAGTTCATCTTTATGCCTGAATCATCGTTGCAAGAGTGCTATATGATGTTGTCTGTTGTCTGTTAAGAGAACTTGCTTATTTGTCATTTTTTCCATGTTTGATGTGTGCATCTTATGAGGTTGATGTCTACATGTGTTTTGAACTATGCCATGTCTTCTTTACAGAGGTGCTTACCATGTATTTTTGTGATCAATGTGGTGACTAGCACAAGCATGTAAACTAGGCTTCATGATGTTGCTGATTTTAGTCCCTGTTCTGCTGTTATTTTGATGCCATGTAAACATGATGCTACAGAGAGATCCATGCTTATTTTGAGATACTTCAGTAAGGATGTTTTGAACATATGGTTATGCTCTATCCATTCATGCCCCTGTTTGCAATTATGGAGTAGTCTAACATGTCATTTTCGTGCTCTACTTTTGCTACACAATGTTTCCTGGCAGATTGTTTAGATGTTATTCAATTTTGCCAAGGTTGTTGTAGTTGATCCTTGCATGCTATGAACTTGTTCTTGCCATTGTTAGCTTCATAAACATGTCTTCTTTCTGATACTATGCTTATCTTGTCATGCAATGACTTGTGGTGAGTGAATCAAGCTTGTTAAGTAGTGTACTTGCTGTTACTGTTTTGCTAGGTTGTATCTGTTATTTCGTGATGCTATGTAAACCTGCTGCTACAAGTTATTCTATGCATAATCTGGAGATGTTCACTAAGGGTGTTTTGTTGTCCATGTAATGCTCTATCCATCCATGCACCTGGTTGCATTTATGGCTTTAAGTAGCTTGTTCGTATCTTGCTCTCAAATTGCTAAATAATGTTGTTGTCAGCCTATTAACATTAAGTTAAGTTTGTGCCATGTGTTTTGCTAGTGATACATGCACCCTATAAACTTGCTCTTGCCATGCTTAGCTTCATCAGCATGTCTTCTTACTATTGGTTTCCTTGCCATGTCATGTTTTGCTCTGTAGTGAGTTGCACAAGCTCATCTACATGCCTACTTATCGTTGTTTCTGCCATGTATGAATATGTCATATAACTTGCCATGTTTACATGGGTGCCATCATATTTTCTGTTCCTTTTTGGCTCATGGTCAGTAAAGGACTTTTGTTCTATGCAATGAGTAGATTCATGTCATGCAGTTGTTTGCCATGTTAAGTTCCTGTAACATGTTGTTTGATACCTCTGAACATTACAACCTGATGTTATTTTCTGCAAAGTCTGAACTATTATTATTTGCAATCTTGCCATGTGTGTTTGAGCATGTTCTAGTAGTTTCTAGAGATAGCTTAGTGTTCATGTTTTGTTATGCTTTACCTGTACATCATGCCCATGCCTTTTGTTTTCTTGTTGAGGTCCTGTAGCATGTTGTTTTGATGCTTGCAATATGCCTAGTTGTTGTTTTGGACAGGTTGTTGCTATAACTTGTAGTGTGTGAGTGTTGAACCGTTGCTCCGTTTTGAGTGTGCTCTATATGAAACTTGCTTAGTTTTGCATGTAGTTTCATATTATCATGTTGCATCCATATTTTGGTGTGTTTGCTTGATGTTTGTATGCATTTTGCATCAATGCCGTGTTTAACTTGTTTTGCTCATATCTTCTAGGCCGTAGCTCCGAACTAATTGAACTTTATATGTAACTTGACTAGAATCTCATGTAGATCATCTTGGTTCATCTTAACTTGCTATTTAACAACTTGAACATAAGGTTTATTCAGATCTGGACCAATTTCGAAATTTGCATATGAGGACTTACCGGAATTGTTATATATTGTTCCTGGTCTCATTTAAACTTGCTTTGATGTGTTGCTCTTATTTGCATCATCTCTTGCCATGAGTAGCTTCATGTAGCTTTGTCATGCATCATGCTTGTTGTGCATCATGCCTTGTTCTTGTGTGGTGTGTTTACCATGTTGTGTGTTTCTTCTCGATAGTTCTTGTTTCGTTGCGATCGTGAGGTTTCGTTCGTCTACGCTTGGTTCGTCTTCGTGGCTTCATCTTCTTCATGGACTTATTCTTCTTCGTTGCGGGATTTCAGGCAAGATGACCGTGACCTTGGATCTCACTACTATCATTGCTATGCTAGTTGCTTTGTTCTATCGCTATGTTGCCCTACCTATCATTTACTCTTCAAGCCTCCCTAATTGCCATGAACCTCTAACCTTTGACACCCCTCCTAGCAAACCATTGCTTGGCTATGTTACCACTTTGCTCAGCCCTCTTATAGCGTTGCTAGTTGTAGGTGAAGTTGAAGATTGCTCCATGGTGGACGGGATTATGTTGGGATATCACAATATCTCTTATATTATTATTAATGCATCTATATACTTGGTAAAGGGTGGAAGACTCGGCCTTTTGCCTGGTGTTTTGTTCCACTCTTGCCGCCCTAGTTTCCGTTATACCGGTGTTATGTTCCCGGATTTTGCATTCCTTACGCGGTTGGGTGATTTATGGGACCCCCTTGACAGTTCGCTTTGAATAAAACTCCTCCAACAAGGCCCAACCTTGGTTTTACCATTTGCCTCACCACCACCTATACCCTTCCCTTGGGTCGGCCAACCCAAGGGTCATCTTTATTTTAGCCCCCCCCCCCCGGGCCAGTGCTTGTCTAAGTGTTGGTCCGAACCGAGCCGCCTGCGGGGCCCCCTCAGGGAAACTCGAGGTCTGGTTTTACTCGTAGCCTTTCTCATTCAGTGTTGCCCTGAGAACGAGATATGTGCAGCTCCTATCGGGATTGTCGGTGCATCTGGCGGTCTTGCTGGTCTTGTTTTACCATTGTCGGAATGTCTTGTAAACCGGGATTCCGAGTCTGATCGGGTCTTCCTGGGAGAAGGTATATCCTTCGTTGATCGCGAGAGCTTATCATGGGCTAAGTTGGGACACCCCTGCAGGGTTTTAAACTTTCGAAAGTCGTGCCCGCAGTTATGGGCAGATGGGAATTCGTTAATGTCCGGTTGTAGATAACTTGACACCAGATACGAATTAAACCGCATCAACCGCGTGTGTAGCCGGGACGGTCTCTTCTCGGCGGAGTCCGGGAAGTGAACACGGTTTTTGGGTTGTGTTTGACGTAAGTAGGTATTCAGGATCACTTCTTGATCATTGCTAGCTTCACAACCGTTCCGTTTGCTCTCTTCTCGCTCTTATTTGCGTATGTTAGCCACCATATATGCTTAGTCGCTGCTGCAACCTATCCACTTTACCCCTTCCATTCCCTTTAAGCTTTGCTAGTCTTGATACCCATGGTAATGGGATTGCTGAGTCCTCGTGGCTCACAGATTACTACAACAACAGTTGCAGGTACAGGTTGTGCGATGATCATGACGCGAGAGCGATGCTTGCTTGCGTTGAGTTCTTCTTCTGCTTCTTCTTCGATCAGGGGATAGGTTCCAGGTCGGCGGCCTGGGCTAGCAGGGTGGATGTTGTTTGAGTTTCTGTTTGTGTTTCATCCTTAGTCGGATGTTGATCTTATGTATGATGATGTTGTATTCGTGAGACATTGTATGCCTCTTGTATGTATCCCCATCTATTATGTAATGTTGATGTAATGATATCCACCTTGCAAAAGTGTTTCAATATGCGGGTCTATCCTTGGTGGGACCTTTGATTTCCTTTTGGATAGGGTCGCATATTGGGTGTGACAAAGTATATAACTTGTTGTATGCTTGGGACTTAAAGTACTAGTTGATGAAAGCAATCCGCATTAGCCCCCAAGTGCCAATTGTATAACTTGTTGTATGCTTGGGACTTTGAGAAAGTATTAACAACTTTATTATCTATCTTTTGCAGGCTGACTTGAGCACTAAGGATTGCCAAATCGCCGATCTTCGAGAAAATATCAAGTCCCAGCAAGTAGAAATTTCCAAGGCCAAAGATGAGTTGCAGGGCGTTTTAACCGCCATGGAGCAGTTGAAGGATGGCTTCAAAGGCGAGCGGGCAGATTGGGAGGCTGAGAAGGCCACTCTGTTAAAACGGGCTGAGGATGCTGAAGCGGCCCTTAAACCGGTGGCGGAAGAGCTGACTAGTTTAAAGCATCAGATCAATGCTATGACTTCTGCTATATTTGGTAAGTAACTTTGTAATGAACCGTACTTCATCAGCTTTGAAACCGCCGGTTTAATAATAACTTTGTAATTACTGCAGGCAACCGCGTCGCCCATCTTGGCTCAGATATGCGAAAAAAGCTGAACGCGGCTATATACCGGCGCTCAATGAGTTATCTGCACTGCTTCATATAACAAACCGGCGCCAACCTTAATCAAAGATACCTTGGCCAAGCTCTCCATGACGCCGTCCCAGTTAGAAGAAATGAAGAGATCTGCTGCAAGGGCTGGCGCTTTATCTGCACTGACTCGGGCTAAGGCTTGGATAGCTGACCTTGATCCGGTGGATATCGAAAATGGTTATCCAAGCCAAAAATAAGATGGGTCGGAGTTTGACGAGGATGCCCTTAGAGCTCTGACAAAGGAAATGTGCCCACTTGCTAGCACACTTGCTGAGGAGACTGGTCTGTCTTATCACCGATCCATCTGCAGACAACAGACAGATTGCTGCTTCGGTTTATGAAGTCCAAAATTTAATCCCGCCAACTCGTAAGCACACTTATGCTCCTAACCTTGAACCGTCAGATCTTATAAGTGATGAAGCTGTCTTCCGAGCTTTGTGTGGAATTGACTGGGCCACCATTGACTTCCAGCCAGTGGATGGGGAGGCGGAGGCTGAACCCGCGCAAGGTGATCCACAAACTTCTCATCAAGATGAAGAGGAATCATAATCCGGAAGTCGGTTTACCATTTGTGCACCGTCCTCTGTAGAAAAAACAATTATCTTTTTGGGTGGTTAAAGCACCTGGTAATAGGCTAGCTTAAAACACTTGGTCTGTTATGCCATCGTGCATAGATTGAAACACTTGGTCTGCTATGTCGTCGTGCATAATCACTTTCCTGAGACTGCCACTTTTGTCATAAGATGCAATGTCTGTTTATGACCTTTATCAGTGTTATGCAATCCTTTTTTCTGCATGTCATAAACTGAAAACTTATCCTGGCGGTTTACCACCGGACGGGTTATGATGCCCAATATGAAGCCAGAGTTTATAACCAAGGCTGTAAAGATAATGAAATATGAAAATACCTCATACCTGTGACTTAAATCACATCGTTGGTTTACCAATTGTTTCTGTAGTAAGGGTGATAACCCAAATCCTGAGTGTTGATAACTCTCACCATGCTGTGCTGGTATATAATAAACCACGCCGGGTTATGATAAACACCGGATGGTCATCCTGCCGACTTATAGTCAATGCCAGACCGGGCTAAGAAACACTGGTTTATAATTGATTTTGTGCTAACAACTGATAGTTGAAAACTGCGCCGGGTTAAGAAACACCGGGCTGATGAAATGACTTATAGTCAGGCCGGGTCAATGGACGTCGGTTTACCTTAAAACCTTATCAAAGGAAAGAAAAACTTGCAAAAAATAATCAAATAAAAACTTGTAGTCGAGGCTTTTCAAGGGCTGCCAGGACCAAATTCGAGGCTTTTCATGGGCTGCCAGGCCGCTGAGTTAAACCATTTGACAAAAGCCTTTTAAGATGGGCCTCCAATTAACCAATTGTCGTTTTAACTTTGACAAGTTCAGGGTCTGTATAAGATTGACTTGTCAAATGTTCGGCGGGTCATTCCAGGATTACCTGGACAGAGTGGCTTACTTGATGAAGGCAAGTTAACCCAGGGTTTTAGGTGAATACACCTGGCTTGATAGCCTATTACAAGGGTCCTTTCAAACTCTTTGTTGTTGTGCACAAAGAGCCCCCAAGTAAAATTGTGAGTTGTACTCAATGGGTACCTATGTTTGAGTTGTGCGTGGCAACAGGCTCTCTTTGGTCCCTTGGGTGTGTAGCTCCCAAGCTATGTTGTGGCTTTATAAGCCGGTTTACTGGAAAACTCTGCTTTGTAAGCATGAGCCCCCATGTAACCAAGGAGACATATAAGACGAAAACGGTAGAGGCCCCACTTTTAGCAAGGATGCCGGTTTATTTATTGATCATAATATGTATATTGTCAAAAAAATACATAGTAGGAGCATGTGGCTCAGGTGTAGTAAGGCCGAAGATGAGCTATATTCCAGGGCCGGTGAGTCTCCTCCTCTGATTTGCATGAGTCTTTGTGCTCTCGAACATCGATGAGGTAGTATGACCCGTTGTTCAAATTCTTGCTGACCACAAAGGGTCCTTCCCAAGGTGGAGACAACTTATGCATGTCAGTCTGATCTTGGATGAGCCGGAGCACCAAGTCGCCTTCTTGGAAAGTCCTGGTTTTAACCCGGCGGCTGTGATAATGCCGTAGGTCTTGCTGATAAATCACCGAGCGAGCTGCCGCAATATATCGTTGTTCATCTAACAGGTCCAATGCATCATGGCGTGCTCTCTCATTATTCACTTCAACGTAGGCTGCCACTCGCGGCGAGTCATGACGCATATCACTTGGGAGAACTGCTTCTGCTCCATAAACCATGAAGAAGGGTGTGTAACCCGTAGATCTATTGGGGGTGGTGTTCATACTCCATAGAAAGGAAGGCAGCTCCTCCACCCAACAACCCGGTGTCCGCTTCAAAGGGACCATAAGCCGGGGCTTGATACCCTTTAGAATTTCCTGATTAGCTCTCTCCGCTTGACCATTAGATTGGGGGTGGGCTACCGATGACACATCAAGCCGGATGTGCTCACGTTGACAGAACTCTTCCATAGCTCCCTTGGAGAGATTCGTGCCATTATTTGTTATAATGCTGTGTGGAAAGCCAAACCGGAAGATCACCTTTTTCATGAACTGAACCGCCGTGGCCGCATCACACTTGCTCACTGGCTCGGCCTCCACCCACTTGGTGAATTTATCAACCGCCACCAGGAGGTGGGTCTTCTTATCCTTGGACCTCTTAAAAAGGCCCAACCATATCCAGCCCCCAAGTTGCGAACGTCTAGGTAATTGGAATCATCCTCAACTCCTGAGCCGGAACATGAGCTCGACGTGCAAACTTCTGACAGCCGTCACACCTTCGGACCAGATCTTCTGCATCAGCATGAGCTGTTAACCAGTAAAAACCGTCTCGGAAAGCCTTAGCCACCAAGGATTTTGAACCGACATGATGACCACAATCTCCTTCGTGGATTTCACGCAAGATCTCACAGCCTTCTTCAGAAGAAACACAACGCTGAAACACCCCTGAGACACTGCAGTGGTGTAACTCGCCATTGACAATAGCCATGGACTTAGACCGCCGGATTATCTGTTTGGCCAAAACTTCGTCCTCTGGTAACTCGCCCCGGTTCATGTACGCCAGGTACGGCAATGTCCAATCAGGGATAGCATGAAGAATCGCCGCCAGTTGAGCCTCCGGGTCAGGAATCGCCAGATCCTCCTCCGTTGGTACCTTGACCGACAGATTATGCACCACATCTAGAAAAACATTAGGTGGCACCGGTTTACGCTGGGACCCAAGCTGGCTTAAAGCGTCTGCCGCTTCATTTTTGCACCGATCAATGTGCTCGACTTGATAACCTTTGAAGTGACCAGCAATGACGTCCACCTCCTGCTGATAAGCCGCCATGAGTGGGTCCTTGGAATCCCACATGCCTGATACTTGCTGAGCCACTAAATCGGAGTCACCAAAGCAACATACCCGGATTAAGTTCATCTCCTTAGCCATCCGCAGACCATGGAGTAAGGCCTCATACTCAGCCGCATTGTTAGTATAGGAAAACATTAAGCGGAGAACATAACAAAAAAATTCACCTCGAGGGGAAGTAAGAACAACTCCAGCCCCCAAGCCCTCCAATTGTCTGGATCCATCAAAGTGAATAGTCCAGTATGTGTTATCCGGTTTATCCTCCAGTGCCTGCAACTCTGTCCAGTCGTTGATGAAGTCTACGAGCGCTTGGGACTTGATAGCAGTGCAAGGCATGTATTTCAACCCGTGAGGCCCAAGCTCAATAGCCCACTTAGCAACCCGGCCAGTTGCCTCCTTGTTTTGAATGATGTCTCCCAATGGAGCAGAACTGACCACGGTGATGGGATGGCCTTGAAAGTATTTCTTAAGCTTTCGGCTTGCCATAAACACTCCATACACCGGCTTCTGCCAATGGGGATATCTCTGTTTGGACTCAATAAGTACCTCATTGATATAATGAACCAGCCGTTGAACCGGATATTCCTTACCAGCCTCCTTGCGCTCCACCACAATAGCCACGCTGACAGCCCGGGCATTAGCAGCCACGTATAATAGCAATGGTTCCTTATCAATGGGGGCAGCAAGACGGGCGGTTCGGCCAACTGCTTCTTCAAATCCTCAAACGCCGCATCAGCAGCATCACTCCAAACAAAGTTGTCTGTTTTCTTCATCATCTGATAAAGCGGGATCGCCTTCTCCCCCAACCGGCTGATAAACCGGCTTAGTGCTGCAATCCGACCTGCCAGTCTTTGAACGTCATTGATACATGCCGGTTTAGCCAGGGACGTGATAGCCTTGATCTTTTCTGGATTAGCCTCAATGCCCCTGTTGGACACCAGAAAACCCAAGAGCTTGCCAGCCGGTACACCAAAAAAACACTTAGCCAGATTAAGCATCATCTTATAAACCCTCAGATTATCAAAAGTTTCCTGCAAGTCAGTTATGAGTGTCTCTGCTTTCCTGGATTTCACCATGATATCATCCACATAAGCATGAACATTGCGCCCAATCTGATTATGAAGGTAATTCTGCACACACCGCTGATAAGTCGCCTGAGCAATCTTGAGCCCAAAAGGCATAGATACATAACAGAAGGCTCCAAAAGGAGTTATAAAAGATGTCTTCTCCTGGTCCTTAACCGCCATTTTGATCTGATGGTAACCCGAATAAGCATCCAGGAAGCTCAAACGCTCACAACCCACTATAGCATCAATGATTTGATCAATACGAGGGAGGGCAAAGGGATCAGCTGGGCAAGCTTTGTTCAAATCTGTGTAGTCCACGCACATACGCCAAGTGTCGTTCTTCTTAAGTACCAGCACCGGGTTAGCCAACCACTCCGGGTGAAACACCTCCACAATAAACCCTGCCGCCAATAGCCGGGCTACCTCTTCACCAATGGCCTTGCGCCTCTCTTCATTAAAGCGGCGAAGAAACTGTTTGACCGGTTTGAACTTTGGATCAATATTAAGAGTGTGCTCAGCGAGTTCCCTCGATACACCTGGCATGTCAGAAGGTTTCCATGCAAAGATATCCTGGTTCTCACGGATGAACTCGATGAGCGCGCTTTCCTATTTCGGATCCAAGTTAACGCTGATGCTAAACTGATTGGATGAATCGCCAGGAACAAAATCAACCAACTTAGTCTCATCAGCCGATTTAAACTTCAAAGCCGGATCATGCTCTGTAGTGGGCTTCTTCAGAGAAGTCATATCTACCGGATCAACATTGTCCTTATAGAACTTCAACTCCTCCGTCATGCAAACCGACTCAGCATAAGCCGCATCACCTTCCTCACACTCCAGAGCAATCTTGCGGCTACCATGAACCGTGATGGTCCCCTTATGACCCGACATCTTGAGCTGCAGATAAACATAACACGGCCTTGCCATGAATTTAGCATAAACCGGCCGTCCAAACAGGGCATGGTACGGACTTCTGATTTTGACCACTTCAAAGGTCAATGTCTCGGACCTTGAATCATTATCATCTCCAAAAACCACCTCCAGAGCTATCTTATCGACCGGGTAAGCCGATTTACCAGGTACCACACCGTGAAAAACGGTGTTTGACGGTTTAAGATTTTTATCTGTTAAGCCCATACGCCAGAAGGTTTCATAATACAAGATGTTGATACTGCTCCCTCCATCCATGAGCACTTTGGTGAATTTATAACCTCAAACTTGCGGTGCAACCACCAATGCTAGATGACCAGGATTATCAACCCGGGGCGGATGATCCTCCCGACTCCACACAATAGGTTGTTTAGACCAGCGCAGATAATGGGGCACCGCCAGTTCAACAGAGTTCACTGCCCTTTTATGGACCTTCTGATCGCACTTGCACAGACTAGTAGCAAAGACATAATATTGTCCACCATTTAACTGCTTCGGGTTGCTCTGATAACCCGACTGTTGTTGTTGCTGATTCCCCTGTTGATTATAACCACCTTGGTTGCCCTGATTGCCTTGATTGCCCTGTCCACCTTGGTTACCCTGAAAACCTAAACCGGAGTTACCTCCACCATAACCCGGTCCATGAAACCCGGGTCCTGAACCGTCGGACGGTCCATGATCATACGGAAGAGATCTGAATTTTTGAACTCTCGCATAATGAAGCAATCCTTCCATAAATGCGTAGCCGGTTTATCTTGCGTCCCGTGCTTTGGGCAAGGCTGGTTCAACAGATGCTCCAGATTCATCCCTGATCCTCCGCCCCGTGGGGGCGGTTTACCCTTACGGTGCTGATTATTGCCTTGAACATTGGTGTTAGCCACAAAATCAGAATTATTGTCTGCCTTGCGCTTACCGTTATTCCCATGGCCAGCCTGGTTATGATGTCCTTATTGTGTCGGCATTCTTCTTTCCCTTCTCCGGCTTCTCTTCATCAGACTCGGGATCCTTGGTATTATCAGAATCGGCATACTTAACTAAAGCTGCCATGAGCGTTCCCATGTCGTTGAAGTGACGCTTGAGCCGTCCCAATTTCATCTTCAGCGACTTAAACCGGCAATTGCCCTCCATTGTTATAATTGTTGAATCAGCATTGATGCGGTCCGAGGAATGCAGGATTTCTGAAACTCGGCGCACCCAATGCATTGTTGACTCGTTCTCTCCTTGGACACAAGCAGCCAGATCCATAATCGGCATGGGTTGTTTGCACGTATCCTTAAAGTTTGCTATAAACCGGGCCTTCAACTCGTCCCATGAAATGATCGAGTTAACGGGCAAACTCTTTAACCAGGTGCGAGTCGTTCCGTCTAACATCATGGTGAAGTATTTTGCACACACCGCTTCATCCACACTAGCATCTCCATTGCCATCTCATAACTTTCAACCCACGCCTCAGGGGGTAAATCGGCAGTATAATTAGGCACTTTACGCGGACCCTTGAAATCCTTGGGTAGCCGCACATTACGCAGAGTTGGGGTGAGGCACGGCACTCCCCAAGAGCTAAAAGCCAATCCACGTTCAAATGATGCCACTGGTTGAACCGGAGCGGGTTGATGATTTGGGTATTGCGCTGCCAATTGCACCGCTAACTCTGCCTCTCATCGTGCTCTACCGTTGTTTACCACATCCTGAGCATTCATACCAACGTGCGCTGGATTAGGCCCTCAAGGGGCATCACGGTGCAGCGCACTGCTTGACACAGCCAGTTCGTCAATGTGTCGGCTGTAACTCTTGCTCGGACGGGGGGTTGAATGTATCCTCTCTCGACTTATGAATAGGCTTGTTGTTGCACCATGGCGGTTTGAAGAAGATCCCTGGCCCGTCGCGTTTCAACTACCGCCAGTGATTCGCCCTCCATTGGAATAGCTGCCAAACGAGACGCTGCAGCAATCATGTTATCCAAAGGGCTAGAGAAGTGACCTGGCAGTGTTGGTACGTATTGCAGCGGGTTATCCGTCCGTCGAGGCGGGTCCATCACCCGTGGCTGACCCAGAGCTCCGGTCCCAGGTGCCTCGGTCCGGTTCACTGCTGCCGAATCACTTGGCCTGGCCCCCGACGTATTGAAGAGATTCATTCCTTCGTAAACCGGTGGCAGACGAGATCGGTGCCTCCTCAGCACTTCGTTTGACGCGTTCTGATCCAACATAAGCTAGTAATTCTGTGCCTGGATCTGCTGTGACTGGGCATCTAAAGCGTCCCATTCTTTAGTCATCCTGGCTTCCTCAGCTACCAAGTCCTCCTTGGCCTGAGTTATCTGATCCCTTGGCTCTGTAACCTCTATGTTATGTTGATCCTGAGTCTCCAGGGTAACTGTCACGGTAAACAATGTCGTCCAAGCATCCAACAAACTGGGAAGAACTTGAGCCAGCCGGCGCGTAGGGCCTCCTGCCCCTGCTGCCGATCCGGAAATCATTGCTGCTGCAGATGAAGATTGCAATGTGGGTTGTGTACCGACCATGAAGATTGCAACCCGGTTCGGCGGTTCAAAGGGGTCCAGAATACTATCGCCATCGGGACAACCCCCAATCCGGCCTTCTTGCAATTGGTACAGCGACTCGGTTTCGCTAGTGGATGACTCGCCATCTGAGTAGACGGCCGTCTCACCGTCGGACACCGGTTCAGATTCCGCACCATGGATGAATCCTACGAACGCACGCTTCATGGCGGGCTGAACCCGGGCAGGACTCACACGCTGAGCAGTCTCGACGAGGTCGGTGGAGATGTCTGGCTCAGGGCCCAGTTCGCCGATCTTGCCGATGAAAACGTGAATTCCGCCAAAGGGGACCCGGTACCCGCACTCAATTGAGCCGGCCTCAGGGCCCCATCCTGCATCGTCGATGTAGAGCTTGCCGCGACGACTCTTGGTCATCTAGCCAACCGCGTATCCCTTGAGTCCTTCAAAGTTGCCCTTTAAGAACTTGAAACCATCGTGCAATAGCCCCACGGTGGGCGCCATCTGTCGTGGAATTAACACGTCAGATGTCCTAGTGAGAGGACTTAGTCGTGGAGCCATCGCAATGAGATTAGCAAAAAGGGGTTAAACCGGACAAAGGACATGGGGAGTTTATACTGGTTCGGCCCCTTGTGGTGAAGGTAAAAGCCTACGATCCAGTTGTGGTGGAATTGATGGGTCTCGATGAGCAGGGGGCAAATCTGCTTTACCTATCTCTCGAGTTATTGTTTCTTGTCCCTGAACCGCCGCCGGGTCGTCCCTTTATATACACAGGTTGACGCCCGGCAGTTTACAGAACACTGAGGCCGGCTCATACATGTGTCTAGCTCAGTTTCTACCTTTTCTAACTTACGATACAAGTTTACACATCTCATGTCGGTTTACGTTTATGGGCGCTAAACCGCCTTTGGGCTTTGGGCCTCTAAGTTTCAATGACTGAGCGCCATACTCCTTGTCTTCATGGGCTTCAATACGGATGAGCATAAACCGGCCCCTTCTGGGCGGTTTATACTCAGTAGTTATATCCCCAACAATAAGGATGATGACAGTGGATAATAATTGTCTTACATATTTAGAAGATAATTAAAAAGGCACATGCGACAACGCCCGAAATACACAAGGGCAAAAGAAGAAGAAAGACGCAAACAACGATCTGGCTCGTTGATCTCTACTTTCTTGATGCGTTGCTGCAGGCCACGAACACCAGTTCTCGCGGCGAGCGGCGATGAATCAATACGTTGCTTGAGAGCATCCACGGATTCCTCCACCAGCCTTTGGCGCTCGATGCAAAGGATGGCATTCTCGTCCATAAGTTTCTTGACGATGACTCCCGTCCTCTTCAATAAGGCAGCGCTATCCTCGTGTTGCTTCGTCGTTCCGGCGATCTTTGCCATCAGCAGATCACGCTTGGTGCGGAGCTTCGCCCTGTCCTCCCCTAGTGCCCGGATGATGCTGGTAGCATTTTCAAACAAGGAATTCATCTCGTCCTGCAGCTTCATCTAGTCGGAGATCCGACCCATCAATTCATCGAGCATAGCGTGCATGCGCCTGTGAGAGTCCTCGCCTGCCCGCGGGACATTTTCCTAGGCCGTCGCGGATGGGAGGACATCTCTGCTACATTTGCGGCATGGCGGCACATCTCTACTGCTTCCGCCGCACAGCCGAACTAGTTTGCTACATCGACGGTGCGGCGGGACCTCTGTGCTGCTTCGGCGGCGTGGCTAGACCTCTGTGATGCTATGGTGGCGCGGCGGGACATGTCGGCTGGTTTCGCGGCGAGGCGGGACATCTCTCGTGCTTTCGCTTCCATGCTCGCCTCTCCCTAGTAGTAATTTGTAATCTCTCAACCCAAAACTCATGCGGGCCATGGCAGACACGAGGGAACGAAGATGAAAGAATTGTTTGTTTTTTTGGATGGGGAGTTGAGGAAGAATGTGCAGTCATCTTGGAGTAGGTTGTATTTATAACCGAGTACTAATACGCTCCTAAGTGGGAAACCGTTTTGATCGTTGTGAATGGGTTTGCAACTAAATATAGCGTGGTAGTAATTTGGAATGTGACGGGACGCAGGCTCAAAATTTATTGACGGTTCTATAATTTTTATGTGCGGCATTATTCCCGGATGGCGTAACATGCGCACGCGTTCTCGGTCGCGTACGTGGCATTTGCACCATAGGGTGAACCACAATAGGTGATGTCAGCACACGTCTTGTTCCATCAACCTTGCATGCTCGTTATTACCATAACGCATGCTTCTTTTAATTAGAATGTGTGCCCGTCTAGCGCACGCACATTGATCTGTCTAACTGTTTCTGTTTGTCGTACCTAATCGCAAATAGTTCATCCATGTGAAGTGTATGCCGTCAATCGCAGACACCTTGATCTGGCTGACAGTTTCTGTTGTGTTGCCTAATCGCAAATAGTTCATAACTCCGAAGTGTATGCCATCAATCGCAGACACCTTCATCTGGCTGACCATTTCTATTGTGTTGCCTAATCACAAACAGTTAATCTGAGTGAACGGTATGTCGTATATCGCACACACCTTCATCTGGTTGCACGTTTCTGTTCTTCTGCCTCATCGCAAACAGCTCATTGAATTGAACCATATGCCCCGCATCGCACTTGCAACTAAAATCTGAACCGTGTTTGATCTATCCGCCATCGCAGACATTTTGCATCATTTTTTACGTTCTTTTACATCATTGTTTGCGATTAATGCATTGCACACAGTTTCATCGAAGGGTCTCTGATTATAGTGTCGCATTAGCAGCATCTTGCGGTAGTGTCTAGTTGATTTCACCCATGGTAGATACTTGGCGGCGATCTCCAAACCTTCGACAGACTTCTTTGTGAACCATAATGACTCTTGGTTGTTGAAGACTTTGCTTGGTGAGGACAATTACCCTTTGTCACTCAAACTGACACATGTCCGTCTAGAGAGTGAGCATCTCTCAAGGTTAATAGGTACAAGAACTCTAACTTAGAACTACTATGATGCACAACCACTGTCTAAGTTTTGGCTCTTGGTTTTCTCTCAGTGGATGTTAAACTCAAATCTCTCAAAGAGGGGATGCTCCATCAATCTTCTCGTAAATCTTAAGCGGGGCAGCCAACGGACAATGTTGGAGCAGGGTGGCTATTTATAGCCACAGCCTTCCCTGAATGGAAATGTCCAAATTGGACATTTGGGGCAACCAATGGCCGAATAACCCGAGTCCAACAGTCGGAATTTGAGCACAACGCTAACATTCCTTGTGAAGCAACAAATACTAAATCCTCTGTCTGAAAGATATCTCCTGCAGCACCGAAGAACTACGTCTTCTGCTAACAGCTAATCATTAAGAGCATAAATAGATTTCTCTCAGTCTTGCATAGGTTTGGGCTAAGCATCAGAGTGTAACATCCCAAATTTTCAATTTGGAATGTTATACATAGATCATCATTGCATATCATATTTATTGCATTTTGGCTCAATCCTAGAAATTCTACGCAACTCAAGGACCCACGGAGAGAGTTGGGGATTTCGTTATTTTCATATTTGAGTTTACTCAAATTTTGAAAATAGGATCATTTGATTTTATTTATTTTATCTTCAATTATTTCTAATATAAAAATATGAGAGAGGGAATAAAATGACTTTCCAAAAATAAAGAAATATTGAGGATTTGATAATAAAATCAAATAAGATTTTATTTTGGAGTTTATTGCTATTTTATTTGAATTTAGGAAAAATGCACGTTTTTCAAAATTGCATTTAGGCCCCAAATAAATGTTCATCTTGTCCGGCTTGAGTTTAGAAGCCGACGAAAATTTATTTCGGGATTTTTGGAGTCAGTTTAGTATTTCTTTTAATTGTTTTTCTGCGCGTAATGTTTAAAAAAAAGAGGAAACCGACTCCGGGCCGTACCCGAGCGGGACACCGCCCGGGGGGGCTTTATAAGCCGGGGGCCCCTGCCCCTGAAGCCCACCGCTGCCCCAGCCCAGCCCGCGCCGCCGCCGAAACCCTAGACTCGCTGCCGCCGCCCGCTGTCCTCGCCGCCGCCGCCCATTTCGCCGCCATCGCCAAACCCCGCCACCACCGAAGAAACCCGCCCCGTCGGAGCCGACCGACGCTGCCGCCCGTTGACCCACCGTCGCCGCCGTTGACCCGCCGGAGGTAGACCCCGTCGCCATCACGGTTTTCGAGAGAAAACCGTCGGGGTTTTTTTAGGAACCCGGTTTATTTTATTTTATTTTATATAGATCGGTTTTTTTTGGTTTAGTCTATTTAGCGGGCGTTCGTCCGTACGTTCGTTTTAATGAACGGTTTTCGTAGTTTAGCCATAGACAGCGAACGTTCGTTCGTTAGTATGTTCGTCGTTTTTCTTTCTCTCGGATTTTCGGCGATTATTTCTGATCGTGATTTCTGATCCGATTTTCGTTCTAGTATAACTTTTCGCTCGTTTATCGGAATCAGGTGATTCAAGCACCTAGAGTTTCATCTCGAAACCCTCTTTCCATTTAACCAACTCAAACAAGCTTTTGCTACTGTAAAATTTGATTTAGGTCCAGATTAGTAAAACGAAGCTATTTTTTCGCCGTTTGAATTTCATTGCTTCGTTTGATTTCATTCTTTTTGCAAACCGGAGTTCTTAAGTTAAACTTTCTAGTTAGATCTCTTATTTGTGTTTTAGCTGTGCATTAGATGAGTGCTTATTGTATGCTTGTTTGTTTGCGATAGAGTACCCGAAGTGCGCCGCTTGCTACTTCGAGTATCTAGGTTTCACAGATCATCAGCAAGGCAAGTAACACTTTGATCATACCTCTTTGCTACCCAGTTCTATTGCATTATATCAATCCTCAAATAATTGCATGATTAGGATCTGATTTAATATGTGGGTTTGGGTAGTAGTTGAGGTAGAACCTATTACCTGTTTTATTATCAAACCTTTGGGAGTTACTTATATGTTTGCTATGTTATGCCAGTAGACGTGGATTGGGTCAGTGTTTCCATGACAGATGTGAGATTGTTAATTTAATGGTTTATTTAAGGTGGCAACTTTAATACACATCTGGGTGGACTGAGGCACCTGGGATTCCAGTGATTGGCTGTTATTTTTCTTTATGGACCGCCACCCAGGCTCAAAGGGATCATGAGATTATTCATGCTAGAAACTTCCGTGTGCAGCCGCAAGCTACTATAGGCTCTAGCATAGTTGATTAAGTCGTGTGAACTCTTACAGTGGTAGACTAGCAGATGTAGGGGAAAGTAGGTGTAATGGTCTACCCATCATAAGGTGTAAACGCTTCTGAAAGACTATGTCTCGGTCATCCGTTTCTCAAACACCATGTAGTGCGAGAATCCCAATGGAGGAGATCGAGTCTTGCGGGGAAAAGTGTGCAAACCTCTGTAGAGTGTATAAACTAATCATGGTTAGCCGTGTCCCCGGTTATGGACGTTTTGAGTATCTAGTACCTGGTTTATCATGTGAATCTCATCATGTTACTTAAATTAATTTTGTTGGGTTTAATGATGATGCTTAATTGGGATTGAGTTGGATGAACCTTCTCAATGTTTAACAACCACCATGATAGTTAAATAAAATGTATTCCTTTGCAGTAGAAAAATTGGCTTTATGCAAAAATATAACCATAGAGCTTTCCACCAGCCATATATGCATGTAGTATAGCATTATTCTTTCATTACTCTCTATGTGTTACATTGCCAGCATATTCCATGTGCTGACCCGTTTTCGGGTTGCAACGTTCATGTTGCAGACTTTTCAGACGACAATTAAGGTGCCTTAGGTCGTGGTCTTATACTCAGTGATGCCGTTGGAGTTGATGGACTCGCTTATCTTCCAATCCTTCCGCTGTTATCATTATTAGATGGCCTTAAGCCATATTTATTGTAATAAGTTCTCTTTTGAGACATTCGATGTAATAAGTGTGTGATTGCTACTCTGTTATAAATCCTTCAAGTACTGTGCGTGTCAGCATTACTGATCCAGGGATGACACTAAAGCACAGAGATCAGACTGTTTGAGGTCTGGTCGCTACAAGATGGTATCAGAGCACACGCTGACTGTAGGACACGACCACTAAGCTAAAGCCCTAGATCACTACTCTCTCTTCTCATTTTCTGACTCCTCATCTTCTACTCTTTTAGGATGGTGGATGCAAGGAACTAGTTCACGCAACCGGATGAAGATACACCCTTTGGACACCACTTGAAGGAAGTTACTAGATACCTGAACATCGGAGTACCGAGCTTCACCGGGACCTACATCGCCACTTTACCTGAAGAGGAGCGCTGGATGATTCAAGTTCAAGTTCCAGGAAGGACGTTCATGCCCGTCAATGAGCAAATAGAGTTTTCCTTTGATGCACCAACCTGGAGTCTAGGAAAGAGCATGGCAGCCCACATCACCATGGGACGCATTGGAGAAGTCTACCACAAGGATCTCAAGGATACCATTTACCATATTTGTGGGCGCCAAGATGAGCAATGGGAGATGATCAGCACCCGGAAGGATAGATCAATTGCAGCTTTCATCCAGGAGCTAAACCAGCACATTCGTCGCTAGGAGAACCAGATGTGCGCAGGCATGGTAGATCTAAAGAAGGTTATGACCAAGATCACGGAGCTGGAAGAAGAACTTAAGTCTGCACGCGATGGATATGAGGAGGAAATAGCAACGCTTGTGGAGAAGACTGATGATCTGAAGAAGAAGCTAAAAGTATTCATGGGATTTCCCGTGACTGGAGGAGAAGACGATGATTGCACTTGCTCGGAGAACTACATCATCATCGATGACATCGACTCAGACCCAGACGATAGTGATGATGACTTTGTTGATAAAGCTGGAGCAGATATCATGGAGTCTTTAACCGAGCAGTTTTTTCTAGTCGACCACCATAAAATTTAGTAGTATTCCCCCATGAATATAGTATAGTCTGAGCATTTTTGTAACGATAGTTAGACCGTTGTATGCCCTTGTTTGAATTGATTGAAGTGATATTGTTTGCATTTGTCTCATGTGCATATGGGTAGTGTTTTATCTATAGACCTCATTCTATTCTATATTCTCATCTTTTCTAAACCCTCAGATGCCTCCGAGACGTGACAGTGGATTTGCTTTCCCACCGGAGCTCACTCAGTTGATCCAGCAGCAGAATGCGTTGATGCAGTTACTAGTCCAGAATCAGAATCAGGGGAACAACAACAACAACAACAACAACAATAACCCACCACCACCATCACCTATTGATCACTTAGCCCGTTTCTTGAGGCTGAATCCGCCGGTGTTCTCCAGTAGCACCGAGCCGATAGTTGCAGATGATTGGCTCCACAAGATGGGGAGGGACTTGACCACTATAGGATGCACAAATGCGGAGAAGGTGCGTTTTTTCGCACATCAGCTTGATGGACCCGCAACATCATGGTGGGAAAATTTCACAGCCACTTATCCTATCGACACTGTCACATGGGATCAGTTCCAGCAGGCTTTCCATATTGCCCATATTTCAGCAGGAGCTATGGCCATGAAGAAGCGTGAGTTTTGCAACTTGCGCCAAGGAGGATGTACAGTTAGCCAGTATGTGGATGACTTTAGTAAACTAGCACGTTATGCCCCAGATGACGTTGCTTGGATGCAGCTAAGCAGGAGAAGTTTCTGGATGGACTGAATGATGAGCTGAGCATGCAGTTGATGGTAGCAACCTTCAACAACTACCAGGAGTTGGTAGACAGAGCTCTCATCATTGAAGGGAAGCAGTAGCAGATTGACAACCGCAAGAGGAACTATGGACAAGGGAAGTACAATTCCGGAGCTCAGCAGAAGCCCCGCTTTACCCCAAATTCGGGAGGACCTTTTTAGCAAACTCATGGAGGAGGGAGCTTGCACAACTATAGTGGTCCCAAGAATGGTAATAGGAATGGAGGAAGCAACGGCCAGAACCGCATCAACCCATCAACCCCAGCCAAGAGGGATCTGGACCAAGTCACTTGCTACAAGTGCTAGAAGACTGGGCATTATGCCAATGAATGTCCTGAAGCTAAGAATGGAAATGGCAATGGAAGCTCTGGGAAGAAGCCGAACCCTTTCAGCAGGGGACAAGTGAACCACGTAGGTTGAAGCCCAGCCAGATGCAGTAATAGGTAAGTTTTTGGTTAAGTCATTTACTACACTCGTTCTTTTTGATACTGGTGCATCGCATTCATACATATCAAGGGGATTTGTGGATAAGTATAAACTGCCCACCAAGGTTCTTAGAACACCTATGCTAGTAAGCTCACCAGGAGCGGAGTATATGGCCAGTCGAGGATGTTTTCAAGTGCCACTGAGTATAGGTAGGCATGTTTTCCCCTCGGATTTAATCATTTTGGAATCACAAGGTTTGGATGTGATTCTGGGTATGGATTGGCTATCGATGTATGGAGGAAACATCGATTGCGCCAGTAAGACGATTCTGCTTACCACCCCAGAAGGAAGAAGGATTAAGTATGTGTCACGGCATGAGCCAAAGAGGACTCAAGTAAATTCCTTATCAGGAGTTGTACAAGAGGAAGTACTAGTGGTGAAGGATTTCCCTGACGTATTTCCAGAGGAGTTGCCAGGCATGCCACCGGATAGAGATATTGAATTGTTGATTGAGCTTTTGCCAGGCCCAGGGCCGATATCTAAGAGACCGTATAGGATGCCCGCAAAAGATTTGGAGGAAATTAAGAAGCAGATTAAGGAGTTATTGGATAAAGGTTATATTCGCCCAAGTTCTTCACCTTGGGGATCGCCAGTACTTCTAGTGGAGAAGAAGGATGGATCATTAAGGATGGTTGTTGATTATCGAAGACTAAATGAGGTGACATTCAAGAACAAGTACCCACTATCGATGATCAATGATTTGTTTGACCGATTACAAGGAGCTAAGGTATTTTCCAAGATCGATTTACGATCGGGATACCACCAGTTGAAGATTCGGGAGCAGGATATATCTAAGACGGCTTTTACCACTAGGTACGGGTTGTACGAGTATACCGTTATATCATTTAGTCTGATTAACGCACCTGCCTATTTCATGAACATGATGAACAAGGTGTTTATGGAGTTTCTGGATAAGATCGGCATGGTGTTCATTGATGATATTTTGGTCTACTCGAAGAATGAAGAGGAGCATAAGGAGCATTTGCGTTTGGTACTGGAGAAGCTCAGAGAACATCAGCTATACGCCAAGTTCAGCAAATGTGAGTTTTGGTTGAAGGAAGTTGGATTTCTCGGACATGTCATATCTGGAGAAGGAATAGCAATAGACCCCACCAAAGTTGTCATCGTGACAAACTGGGAGGCCCCAACAATAGTTGGAGAGATTCGGAGTTTTCTTGGACTTGCAGGATACTATCGGAGGTTCATTGAGAATTTCTCAAAGATTGTGAAACCCATGACGGAGTTGCTGAAGAAGGACACCAAGTTCATATGGACTGAGGAATGTGAGGCTAGTTTCCATGAGTTGAAGAAATGTTTGGTTACCTCACCAGTGTTGATTCTGCCCGATCAGCGCAAGGATTATGAAGTTTATTGCGATGCTTCTCGTCGAGGACTAGGAGCAGTGCTTATGCAGGAGGGAAGAGTTGTTTTGTATGCCTCACGACAGCTTAAACCTCATGAGTTAAATTATGCTACGCATGATTTGGAGTTAGCAGCCATAGTGCATGCTTTGAAGACATGGAGACATTTTCTCATCGGAAACCATTGTGAGGTGTACCCGGATCACAAGAGTTTGAAATACATCTTCACGCAGAAGGAGTTGAATCTCGGGCAAAGGAGATGGTTGGAGCTCATCAAGGATTATGATATGAGATTGCATTATCACCCTGGAAAGGCTAACGTAGTAGCCGATGCGTTGAGCCGCAAGAGCCATGTCAACACGCTCATGACCGGAGAGTTACCAAAGGAGTTAGCCGAGGATCTTCGTGAACTATGTTTGGAGATAGTTCCGAGAGGCTATGTAGCAGCGTTGGAGATTCAGTCTACTTTGATGGATAAGATCAGAGAAGCTCAGAAGACTGACAAGGAGATTGCCGTAATAAAGGAGAAGATGAGCAAAGGAAAAGCTAAGGGATTTCATGAGGATGAGCACGATACCTTATGGTTTGAGGACCGCATTTATGTGCCTAATGACCCGGAGATCAGGAAGTTGATTCTGCTAGAGGCCCATGATTCACCATATTCGATTCACCCAGGAAATACCAAGATGTATTTGGATTTGAAAGACACTTTCTGGTGGACCGGAATGAAGAAGGATATTGCGGAGTATGTAGCAGTATGTGATGTATGTCAGAGAATGAAGGCAGAGCATCAAAAGCCAGCAGGATTGCTACACCCATTGCCGATACCCGAATGGAAGTGGGTTAAACTAGGCATGGATTTTATCACGGGATTGCCCAGGACTCGTTCAGGCTATGACTCGATATGGGTTGTAGTAGATCGTTTGACGAAGGTAGCTCATTTCATCCCAGTGAAAACCACTTACACCAGTGCTAAGTTGGCAAAGATATACATGACCAGGATCGTATGTCTGCATGGGGTTCCGAGGAGCATTGTATCAGATAGAGGAACCCAATTTACCTCAAAGTTCTGGAATCAGTTGCACAAAAATTTGGGTACCAGGCTAGAGTTTAGTACAGCTTTTCATCCGCAGACAGATGGACAGACCGAGAGAGTCAATCAGATTCTGGAAGACATGCTGAGAGCTTGTGCATTAGATTATGGATCTAGTTGGGATGACAATTTGCCATATGCGGAGTTCTCTTACAACAACATTTATCAATCCAGTTTGAAGATGGCCCCTTTCGAAGCTCTGTACGGGAGGAGGTGCAAGACACCATTGTTGTGGGACGAAGTTGGAGACCGTCAGTTGTTTGGACCAGATTTAATTAAGGAGTCGGAACAGAAGGTGAAGTTGATTCGCGATAGGCTCAAGGTAGCCCAATCCAGGCAGAAGAGCTACGCAGATTCTAAACGCAAGGAGATAGTCCACAAAGTCGGAGACAGAGTTTATCTTCATGTATCTCCACTTCGAGGAGTTAAGCGTTTTGGAGTTAAGGGAAAGTTACGCCATTTTTTGTGGGACCATACAAAGTTTTGGAGTGTATGGGAGAAGTTGCTTACAAGATGGAATTGCCCGAAGGATTGTCAGGAGTTCACGATGTGTTCCACGTTTCGCAGTTGAAGAAGTGCCACGCAGAGATGGCTGATATACCTCTGAGAGATACAGTGCTGCTGGAAGCAATTCAGTTGGATAGTGATTTGACCTATGAGGAGAAACCGGTCAAGGTTCTCGAATATGCCAACCGAGTCATCCGCAGCAAGGTTATCAAGTTTTGCAAAGTTTATTGGAACCACCATACCGAGGATGAAGCCACCTGGGAGCGAGAGGAAGATCTACGGAAGGCCACCCTCACCTATTTTCTAGCCAACCCGAATCTCGAGGGCGAGATTCATCTTAAGGGGGGTAGGTTTGTAACATCCCAAATTTTCAATTTGGAATGTTATACATAGATCATCATTGCATATCATATTTATTGCATTTTGGCTCGATCCTAGAAATTCTACGCAACTCAAGGACCCACGGAGAGAGTTGGGGATTTCGTTATTTTCATATTTGAGTTTACTCAAATTTTGAAAATAGGATCATTTGATTTTATTTATTTTATCTTCAATTATTTCTATTATAAAAATATGAGAGAGGGAATAAAATGACTTTCCCAAAATAAAGAAATATTGAGGATTTGATAGTAAAAGCAAATAAGATTTTATTTTGGAGTTTATTGCTATTTTATTTGAATTTAGGAAAAATGTGCGTTTTTCAAAATTGCATTTAGGCCCCAAATAAATGTTCATCTTGTCCGGCTTGATTTTAGAAGCCAGTGAAAAATTATTTCAGGATTTTTGGAGTTTGTTTAGTATTTTTTTTAATTGCTTTTCTGCGCGTAATGTTTAAAAAAAAGAGGAAACCGACTCCGGGCCGTACCCGAGAGGGACACCGCCCGGGGGGAGGCTTTATAAGCTGGGGGGCCCTGCCCACGAAGCCCACCGCCGCCCCAGCCCAGCACGTGCCGCCACCGAAACCCTAGCCGCCGCTGCTGCCCGCGATCCGCGTCGCCGCCGCCGCCCGTTCCGGTCGCCGCCGGAGCCGACTGCCGCCGCCGCCCGTTGACCCGCCGGAGGTAGACCCCGTCGCCGCCGCGGTTTTCGAGAGAAAACCGTCGGGTTTTTTCTAGGAACCCGGTTTATTTTATTTTTTTTATATAGATCGGTTTATTTTTTTCGGTTTAGTCTATTTAGCGGACGTTTGTCCGTACGTTCGTTTTAACGAATGGTTTTTGTGTTTAGCCACAGACAGCGAACGTTCGTTTGTTAGTCTGTTCGTCGTTTTTCTTTTTCTCGGATTTTCCGCGATTATTTCTGATCGCGATTTCTGATCCAATTTTTGTTCTAGTATAACTTTTTGCTCGTTTATCGGAATCACGCGATTCAAGCGCCTAGAGTTTCGTCTCGAAACCCTCTTTCCGTTTAACCAACTCAAACAAGCTTTTGCTACTGTAAAATTCAATTTAGGTCCAGATTAGTAAAACGAAGCTGTTTTCTTTCGTCGTTTGAGTTTCATTGCTTCGTTTGATTTGATTCTTTTTGCAAACCGGAGTTATTAAGTTGAACTTTCTGGTTAGATCTCTTATTTGTGTTTTACCTGTGCATTAGATGAGTGCTTATTGTATGCTTGTTTGTTTGCGATAGAGTACCAGGAGTGCGCCGCTTGCTACTTCGAGTCTCTAGGTTTCACGGGTCATCAGCAAGGCAAGTAACACTTTGATCATACCTCTTTACTACCCAGTTTTATTGCATTAGATCAATCCTCAAACAATTGCATGATTAGGATCTGATTTAACATGTGGGTTTGGGAAGTAGTTGAGGTAGAACGTATTACCTGTTTTATTATCAAACTTTGGGAGTTACTTCTACGGTTGCTATGCCATGCCAGTAGACGTGGATTGGGTGAGTGTTTCCATGACAGATGTGAGATTGTTAATTTAATGGTTTATTTAAGGTGGCAACTTTAATACACATCTGGGTGGATTGAGGCACCTGGGATTCCAGTGATTGCCTGTTATTTTTTTTTATGGACCGCCACCCAGGCTCAAAGGGATCATGAGATTATTCATGCTAGAAACTTCCGTGTACAGCCACAAGCTACTATGGGCTCTAGCATAGTTGATTAAGTCGTGCAAACTCTTACAGTGGTAGACTAGCAGATGTAGGGGAAAGTAGGTGTAACTGTCTACCCATCGTAAGGTGTAAACGCTTCTGAAAGACTATGTCTCGGTCATCCGTTTCTCAAACACCATGTAGTGCGAGAATCCCAATGGAGGAGATCGAGTCTTGCGGGGAAAAGTGTGCAAACCTCTGCAGAGTGTATAAACTAATTATGGTTCTTCTTCTTCTTCTTCTTCTTCTTCTTCTTCTTCTCCTTCTCCTTCTTCTGCTTCTTCTCCTCCTTCTTCTCCTTCTTCTTCTTCTCCTTCTTCTTCTTCTTCTTCTTCTTCTTCTTCTTCAACCTTGTCACCTACATGTCTTTGATAGATATAAATCAATCATCTATGCATCACAGATGTTCTTCGGTGCGGTTCATCGAACTTGACACCAAGGATAGCATCCTCTTCGGTTCTGCATGGACTATTTCTCTCTGTGTGCACTAGCAAACAAATCAGTCCATGCAAGTTTTTGTCAACAACCTCCAAAACACAAGAGAGCAAATATTGCACCAACATGTCTTCATGACCTGTTGGGCCACGAGGTCGAGATGCCCCCACAGATGAGGTGGTGAATGCCCATGGGGGCTGCTATTCAGAGCTCGTGGAGGAGAGCTTATTCTGCCATGTTATTGGAGTCCCAAAAATGGAGTTTTAGAATGTAGTTCATTTTGTTACCTCTAAGGGAGATGAGGACTACTCCAACTCGCAACCCTTGCACCGTCATCGACTCATCGAAGTACATCGTCCAGTAATTGAGGTCGATGTTTTTGGGGACCTGCTAGGCCTCTGTCCATTCCACCAGGACATTAGCAATGGTGTGTGATTTGACCGTTTTTGGTGTCTTGTATGAGAGCTCGAACAGCAGGAGCTCAATTGCCCATTCTGCGAGCGGCCTATGGCGTCCTTGTTGTTGATGGTGTCAGAGAGTAGTGTGTGGTTGACCACCTTTATTGGGTTGGCTTGAAAGTAGTGCCTCGGCTTCCTTGGAGCCATGAACACCCTATAGGTGATCTTTTGATAGTGAGGATACGTAGTCTTTCAGGGTGTGAGCACTTCGCTTACGTAGTACACTTGGTGTTGCACCTGTTGCACTTTGTCGGCCTCCTCCCATTCCACGGTGATTATCACACTCACAACTTGGGTGGTCGTCGCTATATACAGCAACATTGTTTCTGCTTGGGCTAGGGAAACGAGGAGTGGGTTCGATTGTAGTAGTCTCTTGAGATCTGCGAATGCTTCTTTGGCCTCATCACTCCAATAGAACTTGTCACTCATTTTGAGGTGGCGGTACAAGGGAAGGGCCTTTTACCAACCATGAGATGAATCTGCTTAGGACTGCCATGCATCCTGTGAGCTTCTGCATGTCGCACACTGTCTCTGGAGGCTCAAGGTTTACTACAGCTTGGATTTTTCTAGGGTTTTCCTCTATCCCCTACTGGGATACAATGAACCCCAGTATTTGTCTGGCGAGGACCCTGAAGACACACTTTTGGGGGGTTTAGCTTCATGATGAAATTGAGGAGGTTGTCAAAGGTTTGCTGGAGGTCATCGAGAAGACTTGAACCTTGGTTTTACTTGACCAAAATGTCATCGATGTAGACCTCCGCGTTAATTTTGATCTGCTTGTGAAGCATTTCTACATTGTTTGCTAATATGTAGCCCCCGCATTCTTGAGGCCAAAAGGCATGGTGATGTAGCAGAAGGGTCCATATGGCGTGATGAATGAGGTCGTCTCTTGGTTAGACTCTTTCATCTATATCTGGTGGTTTCTGGAGTACGCGTCCAGGAACATAGGTGCTCATAGCTTGCCATGGAGTCGATGATCTGTTGGATCCAGGGTAGTGGGAATGGATCCTTGGGGCATGCTTTGTTCAGGTCAGTATAGTCCACGCACATGCATCATGTGTTATTTTTCTTCAACACCATTACGGGGTTTGCTGGCCATTCCAGGTGCGCGAGCTATCTTATGAATTTGGCCACGAGAAGGCATGCTATTTCCTCCCCTATCATCATCCGCTTCTCTGTGGCGAAGCGGCGTAGGGCTTGTTTCACCGGCCTCGCTTCCTTGCGGGCGTTTAGCTAGTGTTCGGCCTTGCTAGCCAGCACCCCTGGCATGTCAGCTCGCTTTCCAGCGAATATATCCCAGTTTGCTCGGAGGATGACGTGGAGCTCCGCTTCCTGGCTCTTCGAGAGGTCTCGGCTGATGGTTACTGTTTTGCTAGGATCTTCCGAGTGTACCTAGAATTTCTTTGTTTGTTTGTCCAGTTGGAACACGGGCCCTAGCCTCCGATGGCCCTATTCTGTTTCTTATTTTTTGCGAGCTCGGCAAAATCCAAGCCAGCTTCGGCGAGCTCATGTTGGCCACTTCAGCCTCGTAATATTTTTCTGAGCTCCCCATTACGGTGATCGTGTCGTTCGTGCTCGGCATCTTTAACTACGGATAGGTGTAAGACAGGACCACCATGAATTTCATGTATGCGGGCCTGCCCAAAATTGCATGGTAGCTACTCTAAGGGAGTGGCATCGAACTGGATGGCCTTGCTTTGATAGTTGTGCTCGTCTCCGAAGACGACCTCGAGGTCGATCCGCCCGAGGTGGTGGATTGGGAGGCCTGGATCCACCTCGTGGAAGCCCACATCTGATCTCTTCAGACTGAACAGTGAGATCTTCATCTTCTCTAGGGTCTTGGTAAAGATGATATTGAGGCCACTGCCTCCATCCATTAGGACACGTGAGAGGCGGCAACCCCCCATGATCAGGTCTAATACCAAGGTGTGCTTTCCTGGATAGACGATGTTTTCCGGGTGGTCCCCGACGTCAAAGGTCACTGTTTCCTGGGACCACACAAGCCTTTCATCGGTTGTGTTTTCTTCACGCAAGCCTTTCTCGTTTCGGCATGTATCCACTCTCATCAATATTATGTTTGCGGAGGCCTCACGGTGAGGGGTCTCGCAAGCGGGCTTACGGCTGCGCGGAGCCTGCATGATGCGCCTCCATGCAAGGTGGTTGGGCAATCATAAACCTCTTGGCCCGCCCTTGCTCATCATACATGCGGTTGACAAGGCGTGAAGGTGAGATGTCAAGGAATTGTCCTCATCCATCAGCGACCAGCTCAAAAAATTTGAACGTGAGGCAATATCTTGACTGGACATCGCCGGCCTTTTCTGTTTCTCCGCACCGGGTTGGTCTGTGATCAGCGTCGCCCCAACCTGGCGCTCAAACTGACCGAGCAAAATATCATCAAATCCCTCGGTAGGGTTCATGATGAGATTATAAGTACCGCATAGTTTACCCAGGTTCGGGCCTCCGAAGAGTCATACCGTACATCTGCTTCTTCTTGTTATTCATGGTGAGGGGATACCCCATGCAGAGGATTACAATGGTGTATGGGATTTCTACCAAGAGTTTGGATCTGAGGTTGGATGATGAATGAAGCCCTAGACCTCCCTTTGTATAGGTAGGGGAGGTCTAGAGTTTACACGGGGCGTAGGTGAGTCTGTTGTGTTGTCGGCGTCCTATCTTGGCGATTACGAAGATTGCCTCTGGTTCCTTAGGGTTTTCCTCCAATGTAGGGCCTAGTGGGCCCCACATGCTTGGCATGGCCGAGCTCCCTTACGTTAGGTATCCCGGGTACAGGACCCCGTCACTTAAAGTCTTAAAGTTTGATTAGTGGTGTGCACCCTAGATGTTAAATGTTGTTGAACATCACACTAGCAATGTTTGGGCAGAAAAACACGCTCCTAACTGCACTAATATATTATGTTGTTCTAAAATAGCAAACCCACCTCATATAAAACCAAAAATTGGAGATGTGGCTTTGATTTGTCCACATTAGAAGTGTAAAAGATTTTTAGGTTGCAAAAAATAGCAACACAACCTGCCCCTCACAAATCGGACACTTCCTCCCTTCAAACCTATGAGTCTCCCCTTACATTGATAGGTCGTTAACATATCCCATAACTTTTTGCGTAACACATTAAATTGTTAACCACATATCTAGTGATCACATGCATGATGACACGATGCAAAGTTTATTTTTCTCAAACAACATTTACAACATTTTGTAAATCTGCTTAAAATCTTAAAGTTTGATTAGCAGCGTGCACCCTGGATGGTAAACACTGCTAAACACAAAACACGTTGCTATTGCACTAATATACTATGTTGTTCTAAAATAGCAAACCCACCTCATATAAATCAAAAAAAATGGAGGTGCAACTTTGAATTGATTGCATTAGATGAGTACAAGATTTTTAGGTCACGCAAATAGCAACACTACTTGGCCCCTCACATATCGGACACTTTCCCCTTCGAACCAACGAATCTCCCCTAACATTGATAGGTCATTAACATATCTCATAATTTTGTGCAACGCATTGAATTTTTAACCACATATCTAGTGATCAAATGCATGATTACACCATGCAAAGTTGTTTTTTCAAAGAGCATTTACAACATTTTGTATATCTGTTTAAAATCTTAAAGTTTGATTAGCAATGTGCACCTTTGATGGTAAACACTGCTAAACATCACACTAGCAGCGTTCGGGCATGAAAACACGCTCCTAACTGCACTAATATATTATGTTGTTCTAAACTAGCAAACCCACCTCACATATACAAAAATTGGATATGCAGGTTTGATTTGTCTGCATTAGAAGTATGCAAGATTTTTAGGTCACAAAAATAGCAACACTACCTAGCCCCCTCACACATCGGACACTTCCCCTCCTTCGAACCTACGAATCTCCCCTGACATCGATAGGTCGTTAACATATCTCATAACTTTTGTGTAACACATTGAACTTTTAACCACATATTCTAGTGATCACATGCATGATGACACCATGCAAAGTTTTTTTCCAAACAACATTTACAACATTTTGTAAATCTGCTTAGAACAATACAATTTTGGCTCTATTTTGTGGCATTTCACTTGTGTCACGTAAAACTGTGTTTCATCACGGAAAATACCCTGGTGAATTTATCCGGTCGTCACCTACACCATCACCGAAGCATTGTCACAAAAAATAAAATCTTGACGGTACCACTTCCTCCATCACGCAAGATCATGTCTTAGGTGATGAACCCAAATCCGTCGCCGAAGCTCTGCTATGGCCAAAAAATGTCACTAGAATCGTCACTATATATGACTTGCTCGTCCCTCGTCATAGTTTTCGGTGAAAATACATACATCACTAACAACCGACCCACCAAGTTTCACCAGTCAACATTTCTGACCTACGAGCTAATAATATGCTAACATGGCACCTTACAGCTGGGCTCGGCTGAGGTTTTACCGCTGACGGTGGCTCTCAGTAACAATCGAATTTGACCAGTCAAAGATCCTGACATGTGGGCCCACAGGATGCTGACGTGGTTGCTTACGTGTGGATCCGGAAGCTAGTGACGGCAGACATTTTCGTCACTATTACTGTCATAGTTTGTTCAATGTTACAACTAGCAACCAAATTTAAATTTAAACTTGAGCTTTAAAATTAGTAAAAATTTCAAAAATGAGAATGGAATGAATTTTGTTAACACTAAAAATAGACATGATTGACACAATTATAATAATGATTAGCCAACTGAGGAAGTATCACACACGACATGAAAGAAAACAGATAGACTACCACACATTAGAAAATATCATAAGGGACGACCAAAGTTTCCGGACAAAGAAGACCATCATTAGGGTTGCGACATGATGTTGTTAGAGCCCCCCTAAGTGAGTTGCGACATGATGTTATCAGAGCCGCCGCGCATCTTCCTTAAGAGAAAACCAAAAGCTCCTTCCAGTTCTGATTACTTCTTTTTCATAGAAATAGATTTCTCCTCTTGTTCCTTCTTAAAGCTGCAATTCCATCTTTCTTATTTGTTTTCATCTCTTCGATTTCCTATTGCTGCGCTACTATTCTTGCATTCAACTCTTGTTGATACATGTCAGTTATTGATCTCGTAGCTAGCTCCTGAGTTACAAGCCTCTGTTCAATCTGGAGGTAGATGACACTCCCATGCTTGCAAGGAACGTGCTATGCTTGGTAACGTCCTTGAGAACCTCTGCAAGAATTTGCACATCTGTTTTTGGCTCTTCACCTTTTGCTGAAGTTGCATTTTGCTTTTCCTTCATTTCCTTCCACAACATGATTGAAGCATTGTTGGTACGATGTTAGAAAATAATAGTTTGGGTGGCACATTACAAGTGAAATCTAAAAATTGCAGAACGCTTACGAGTGTCGTTGTTGCAGTCTCTATCTTGACCCCATCCTTCTTTCTGGTGTGGGTTGCTTCAAAAAATTCAACAGCTGTAGGTTTCTGGTTTTGCTCATTACACTAGTACATCAAACATGACATGATAAACTTTATTTCCATAGGCCATTTACTTATGAAAAAATATGATAATTTGCATGTAGGAAGCTGAAGTACTTACCTTACTGTGATAAACTGCAATGTAGCATCTAGAGCCAATAGTTTGGTGGAGTTTCACATCTCTTCAGTTTGCTTTATTGTTGGAGAGCAGCCATATGGCTCATACCGGCATATGGTCATAGTATATGGAGCACTGAGTACAGCATGTGGATGCGTGCCACTGCATTTAATGAATATTGGAGCGAACCCTAATAATCAGCGCTTGGGCGCTATACAATGTGTGTACGTATGACTGGGAGCCCAGTTGGAGGGCGATGGACAAGCCTCGTGGTTGCTTGTAATCGGGACCGGTGGAACAACACCTACCTCGTAAGAAAGACCATGGTCCAAAAGTAGCGTTGCTACCGTAAATGCGCTAATGGGTCTTGTGTTTTACTTCATGCATCGAACCTTGTATGTCTGCCTGCTCGAGATACAGTTCATGGGGGTACAGCATTTCAGCGGCATGTGGTGAGAGGTTCAGCGAAGACAAATTCAGTGCAATGGAGCAGCTGACGAAAATCGATTACGCGTCCAACAAGGTGGCTACCTAGTGGATCCGGTCTGCAGGTATGGTCCTCTTGCCGGCTCGCGATCGAAACTGTCAGGCTGCTTTCACAAAATTGGGGGTCTTACGTTGATTGCTTAGAACCGTAATTGTAGGATCACAATCTTTGATGAAGCCATGGATCTGGGCAAAGTTGCAGAGGTTGATCGCGCGCAAGATGTAGGGGAGGCAGATTTCTCAGTAGCTGGGGTGGACGCCAGCGGGGTGGAGATGCAGAATCCGGTGGGCATCAAAGACGATGGCCGTATTGATTCAGGGGAATCGGCCGTGAAGCGAGATACCCAAGCCCCTGAATGGATTAAGAGGTGGGTACCTGCGCTGATCACTAAGGAAAAAATATCACTCTTTTTTTATCTATTTGGTGATGTTGTAATTTGTCACTGCCCTCGTCTGTTCCATGAAATTCAGAATGTGTACGAACCTAAATGTTGTCAAAAAGATGAAAACGGCAATGAACTGATTCTTGTTTTTAAAACAGACAGTACGATGTGAATGTTTTTTCAATTTACCCAGTATGATGCAAATTGACACATCATCTGTGAGAAAATGCTGAGTTCGGAAATGAAATGTCGGGTCCTGCTAACGTGGCTACATGGTTTGGTTCTGATAAGAAAAAAGGACCGTACCGATGAATCGCAAACATGGCTCATTCAATTCGATAGTGCAGTGGGCCTCGGCATTGTTTATAAAGTGAGGACAAAGATCAAATACGACTATGTATACATTGATTGGTGGGAATCTCAACGTCCAGGAATGAACAGCATAATGTGAGCATATGCAAGTATGTGAGCATATGGAATTTAGTTTTGACGATATGGTATAATAAAAATTGAATCTGTTAGATTAAGCACGAATTATCTGGTAGTGTTCATCCTTCCACTGTTCACTAGATCTTTCCAAACTTTATCTATAATAATCAATGGCTTCAACTGCAAGGCTTACTCATCGGTAAGACTTTTAACCTCATTGTAATATTTCATTTTGAGTTGGTGCATATGTGACCACACGCTTTTCTGAATGATACCTTTAATCACTGCTTTGGCCAATGGAGCGTTATTTGGAAACTCAAACTTTAGCTACGGACATCATACACACATTCATGTTACAACATTTAGAGCGCAAAGATAAAAAGATGTGGTATGTCAAAGAGATCTATTTGATGACTGACCTGAACTTCAAGAAGCAGGTTTTTATGGGCAACTTCATAACCAATCTCTGAAATAAGTTTTGCTACTTGCAGAGGGTCAATAGGTCTGTTTGCTCCCTCCATGAAGTCAACATTCATCTTATTTCTAGTCCTTCATATCTCTCTTTCTAAACCATGCGATAAAGTAGGTCCATGCTCACCCCGCCTCTTCTGGAACTAGAAAATACCCCGCACGCTGCAGGAATCGATTGCAATATATTTCACTGATTTGATTGTATGAAGCTTCCATAGTTGAATTAATAATATATGAACTAAAGCTAAAAATAAAAATTATATATTGTATTTGATTATTGTGTAGTCAGAGAACATTTTGAATATAAGTGGGATAACTTAACGGAAAACTTATTTCATGCATTTTGAGCGGACCTTTGATGTGGCATGTGTGGTGAGGTGAAAGGAGTGCATGAAATCTGTTAAGAATAAAGCGACGTCATTAGCGCTAAGAGTCGTACGTGTGTCCAAAGCGCCGCCGTACGGACGTAAATGTCCGTACGGGCGTCTTCTCGCACCACAGGCGCCTATTGTAAATGGACGCCTCTCCGGAGGCGCCCCAAATCCTTGTATAAATAGGGCTTTGCCCAGAATCAATAAACACAAGTTTCTCACGAATTCTTACACGTTATCAGCACTGCTCCCCGGCGAGAGCAATTCCGACAAGAAAAACAGAGCATGAACAGGACGAGAGAGAACGTAAGATGGCAGGGGTGAACCTGCACAGAATCGCCTCTGCCCTTGTTCGATTCATTGGACGGGAGATCCGTCGATCTGCCAGACGCCACAGTGCTGGTGTTCCTCGCCATTGGGGCCCAGGCAACGGCCGCCGTGATCGCCGTGGTCGCCATGGTCGTCATGATCACCCTGGCCCCGCTGCCGCAGAGTAGGCAGGACCAAGCAACCCATCTGCCGCCGTCCACCACGCCTACCAGGCACCCCTGATGCCGGCCTTCGTCGCTCCGCCAATGGACTGGGCTCCTGCCGAGGCTGCAGCCCCGTTCCTGGGCGAGGAGGAGTTCTTCGACGCCGCCCAGGCCCCGCCACCGCCGGGGATCTTCTTCGGCAATGGCATGGACGCAGGCATGGCCTTTTGCCTGGTGCACGGATTCGTCCCTTGCCCTGCCCGCGATTTCTGCCCCGTGCACGGGTACGGGTCGTGCCCTCCACCGCCGGCCACTCCACCACCGGAACCGGAGGTCATCGACGAGCCGCTCGCCTACCCGGACCTCACTACACCGACGCCCGCTGACGAAGACGAGGAGCACTTCGCCCCTCCGGGCTATGGCCCCGTGCCCGCCATGATGGAGTGGGAGGTGACGCCGAACGAAGAGGAGGAGCAGTGGCTCAACTCCGTTGTGAAGCAGGAGCCAAGCACACCGGCGGAGACCAATGAACCCGGCGCTACCGTCCCCGACCTCAACATTGCCACCGGCATGAAGATCGAGGATGAGGCGTTGTCTTCCACGGCCCCAGCATCTCCGCCGCCTCCGCCCCAGCAAGCCCGCGAACGCCGCCACCCGTGGCTCGACGGATCCTTCATCGTTTCGCGGCGGCGTTGGAGCAGCACCACCCCGGCCTCCGCTCCGGCTCCTGGGCCCCTGCAAGCCTCCACCTCCCCGGCTACGCTGCGGGGGGGACGTCCTCCTCCTGAAGATCGCCGGCGCTGGGCGCCATCGGCGGCGGCCGGCGGGATCCCGTGGAGGTGGCAGTGGAATGGGGGGGATTGACCCCAACCGCCCCACCTCCCAGTCCCCCTTATCCGCTCCTTCAGCGGCGCCGCCATGGGCCTGGGCCGAAAGGCCTCGTGGGTTGTGGCCCACGTTGCAATAACCAGCAAGAAAAAAAACCAACGGGCGATAGGCTAGATTGCAGAAAAAGCCTTATATTATCGGAATTTCGTGCATTAGTCCAACTACTAGTACTAATTTAGTGCTTGTCATGTTTTAGCCCCGTAAATTTGGGAATTCGCAGATAGGTTCAACTATTAGTGATGTAATTAAGTACTTATCGTGTTTTAGACCTTGTATCTCGGTGTAATTATAGATTGTACTCAATTAAATTGTGTATTGATGTTTATACCATATTATGTCTATAAATAATTATATGTTCAATGTGTTTGCAATTCGCAATCCCTATAACATGTACAAATGGTACAATAATATTATTTTGCAATTGAAAATCATTTATTTTTGCAACTCAAATATTAATTCGCCATCAATTAAGTCCGAAAAATGCCTATGTAGCACGAAGTAGACTTAATTCGATTAGAATTAATATGCAAAAATAATAATTATTATTATAAACTAAATATAGTTCAAGTATTTACTTGAATTCATAACAATTGCAAAATTTATTACAACATGGCCATGAAGATTTTAATTTACATACAAGTAAATTGATCAAATATTTGGTTCTCAATCTTGTAGGACAAAATGACCGTCAAAGAATTTGAAGAGCTTTCGCTCGACAGACACAACTATCCTACATGGGCTATGGATGTTAAAATTAGTCTTTCATCTCATGGAATTGCAGATGCACTCATATTTCCTGCAGACCCTCCCCAAGAGGGAATTGCACAATTAACCGAACAGCAACAATATGCTGCTTTATACATAATAAGGCACCATATCCATCCAGATCTAGAATCTGAATATTTGATGGAGGAATCCCCAAGCAATATGTGGCAATCACTTAAGACTAGATATGAACAGCAAAAGGCAGTTATACTTCCTAAAGCTAGTCATGAGTGGACCCATTTAAGACTCCAAGATTTCAAATCGATCGGAGCTTATAATCATGAGGTTCATAAAAATTGTTCAAAGTTGTGGTTTTGCGAGAAGGAGCCTACAGAAGCAGATAAGATAGAAAAGATTCTATCCACTATGCTCCCGACTGACAGGATCCTACAGCAACAATACCATGCCCGCAATTATACAGTTTACTATAAAATTATACATGTGCTCCTCCAGGCTGAGAAACACGATGAACTTCTGCTAAAGAATAGTAATCAACGCCCAGTTGGGGCCGCTCCTCTGCCTGAAGTACATGCAAATTTTCAGAAAAACACCAAATTCAATGGTTCTTTCAAAGGCCAAAACAAGAACTTTAAGGGTAAGAGCAACCACGACAAGAAGAACAAGCCACAAAATTCAGACAAGGGGAAGGGCATAACAAAGAATAAGTTTGATAAAACTAAACTTTGCCAAAAATGTGGATGCTACAAGCATGTCACCAAAAAATGCCGCACCCTAAGACATCTCGTAAACCTCTACCTGCAATCCATGGGACGTAACGGCCTGCCCAAGGAGCAAGATATGAAGCTCACTTCAATCTTCAACCTGGTAACAATAAGGAAGCTGGTTGTTCGCAAGATGTTCAAGGAGCACCAAGTAACAACAAGGAATTCCATCGATCACAGGACTCCATGGACACGGAGAATATGATGACCGAATATGCCGCCGACATGTTTGGGGACTTTGACTAGTCAATTGACTCCATTTAGATATTTTATTTTTTACATCCAGCGGATTGTTGTAATAAAAACGTATTATTATTGTTGTTGTCATCATTCTATATTGTAAAAACACAATATATATATATATATTGTATCAGCACTTTGATATCAATAAAATTTGTATGTATTCTATATATCCAATAAAGTGTTTTTCATTAAACTGAAAACTCCACATTTTAATATATAGATTTCTACGGGGGTCAATCCAATGGAGGAGGAAATGTGCCTTGTGGACAGTGGCACCACAAACTCTATACTTAGGGAAATAGAGTATTTCCAAACTCTTACAAAATTGAATGGAGATATTTTAACAATCGTTGGACACGATGCGGTAATTGTTGGGAAAGGACGTGCCATATTTACCCTCCCTATGGGTACACAAATTGTAATTGAGGATGCTTTATTGTATCCCGATTCAACTCGGACCCTTATAGGTTATAGAGATATCCGCAAAAATGGTTTCCACGTTGAAACTTATGAAGATAACAAAGAGGAATATCTCCTCTTTACCAAAGACAACGGATATGGAAAACATATATTTGAGAAAATTCCCTCTTTATCATAAGGATTGTACTACACGTACATAAAACCCATAGAGCATGTTGCGTATAAGGTAATTTTTTAGAATGTAAATGCATTCCAAACTTGGCATGATCACCTTGGTCATCCTGGTATAGGGATGATGAGAAAAATTATCTACAATTCCGATGGTCATGACTTAAATGAAGCTAAATTCCCACAATCTTCGGATTTTATGTGCGCTGGATGTGCTACTGGGAAACTCATTTTATGACCCTCATATTTTAAAATTCAAGCAGAACCACTACAATTCCTTGAACGAATTCAAGGCGATATTTGTGGTCCGATCCAACCATTTCTGGACCTTTTAGGTATTTCACGGTTCTAATAGATGCATCTACACGATGGTCTCACGTGTGTTTACTATCTACACGAAACCATGCATTTGCCAAAATAATGAGACAAGTTATCAAATTGCAAGCTCATTATCCTGAGAATCAAATTAAATCAATTCGAATGGACAACGCTGTTGAATTCTCTTCACATGATTTCAATGATTATTGCATGGCATTAGGCATTGAAGTTCAGCACTCAGTCCCATATGTCCACACTCAAAATGGATTGGCTGAATCTCTTATTAAGAGAATTAAGCTCATTGCACAACCCTTACTAATGAATTGCAATTTACCAACTTCTTGTTGGGGTCACGCAGTTTTACACGTTGCTGACTTAATCCAATTGCGACCAACTGCATATCACAACACTTCCCCTCTGCAATTAGTATGTGGAAACCTACCAAATATTTCCCATCTGCGTAAATTCGGATGCGCCACTGATACGTCTCCAATGTATCTACTTTTCCAAACACTTTTGCCCTTGTTTTGGACTCTAACTTGCATGATTTGAATGAAACTAACCCGGACTGATGTTGTTTTCAGCAGAACTACCATGATGTTGTTTAATGTGCAAAAAACAAAAGTTCTCGGAATGACCTGAAAATCCACGGAGATAAGTTTTGGAAAATATAAAAAATACTGGCGAAAGAATCAAGGCCAGGGGGCCCACACCGTGTCCACGAGGGTGGGGCGCACGCCCTCCCCCCTGGGTGCGCCCCTGTCTCGTGGGCCCCCTGATGCTCCAACGACCTCAACTCCAACTACATATATTCCGTTTCGCGGAGAAAAAAATCGGAGTCGCGTTTTACGATACGGAGCCGCCACCAAGTCCTAATCTCTCTCGGGAGGGCTGATCTGGAGTCCGTTCGGGGCTCCGGAGAGGGGGATTGGTCGCTGTCGTTGATACGTCTCCAACGTATCTATAATTTTTTATTGTTTCATGCTATTATATTACCCCTTTTGGATGTTTATGGGCTTTATTTTACACATTTATATCATTCTTGGGACTAACCTACTAACCGGAGGCCCAGCCCATATTCTTGGGGTTTTTTTGCCTAATTCATTATTTCGAAGAAAAGGAATATCAAACGGAGTCCAAACGGAATGAAACCTTCGGGAGCGTGATTTTTGGAACGAATGTAATCTAGAGTACTTGGAGTGCAAGTCAACAAGCAGCCGAGGCTCCCACAAGATAGGAGGGCGCCCCCCTGTAGGGCGCGCCCCCCTGTCTTGTGGGCCCCTCGGGCGGCCACCGACATACTTCTTCCTCCTATATATACCTACGTACCCCGAAAACATCCAGGAGGAGGACGAAACACAATTTCCACCACCGTAACCTTCTGTATCCGCGAGATCCCATCTTGGAGCCTTCGCCGGCGTTCTGCCGGAGGGGGAATCGACCATGGAGGGCTTCTACATCAACATCCTTGCCCCTTCGATGAGTTGTGAGTAGTTTACCACAGACCTACGGGTCCATAGTTATTAGCTAGATGGCTTCTTCTCTCTTTTTGGATCTCAATACAATGTTCCCCCCCTCTCTTGTGGAGATCTATTCGATGTAAACTCTTTTTGCGGTGTGTTTGTCGAGTTCCGATGAATTGTGGGTTTATGATCAAGTTTATCTATGAATAATATTTGAATCTTCTCTGAATTCTTTTATGTATGATTGAGTTATCTTTGCAAGTCTCTTCGAATTATCAGTTTGGTTTGGCCTACTAGATTGATCTTTCTTGCCATGGGAGAAGTGCTTAGCTTTGGGTTCAATCTTGCGGTGTCCTTGCCTAGTGACAGAAAGGGTTGCAAGGCACGTATTGTATTGTTGCCATCGAGGATAACAAGATGGGGTTTATATCATATTGCTTGAGTTTATCCCTCTACATCATGTCATCTTGCTTAATGCATTACTCTGTTCTTATGAACTTAATACTCTAGATGCAGGCAGGAGTCGGTCGATGTGTGGAGTAATAGTAGTAGATGCAGGCAGGAGTCGATCTAATTGTTACGGACGTGATGCCTATATACATGATCATGCCTAGATAATCTCATATTATTCGCTATTCTATCAATTGCTCGACAGTAATTTGTTCACCCACCGTAATACTTATGCTATCTTGAGAGAAGCCTCTAGTGAAACCTATGGCCCCCGGGTCTATCTCTTATCATATTTGCTTTCAATCTACTTTTATTTGCATATTTACTTTTTGCATCTATATTATAAAATACCAAAAATATATTTATCTTATCTTACTATCTTTATTAGATCTCACTTTCGCAAGTGGCCATGAAGGGATTGACAACCTCTTTATTGCGTTGGTTGCGAGTTCTCAGTTTGTTTGTGTAGGTGCGTGGGACTTTTGAGGAGCCTCCTACTGGATTGATACCTTGGTTCTCAAAAACTGAGAGAAATACTTACGCTACTCTGCTGCATCACCCTCTCCTCTTCGAGGAAAACCAACGCAAGCTCAAGACGTAACAAGAAGGATTTCTGGCGCCGTTGCTGGGGAGGTCTTCGCTCAAGTCAAGACATACGAAGTATCCATCACAAACCCATCTCTCTCGCATTTACATTATTTGCCACTTGCCTCTCGTTTTCCTCTCCCCCACTTCACCCTTGTCGTTTTATTCGCCCTCTCTTTCCCAATCTTCTCTTCTCTCTTGTGCTTGCCCTTTCGTTTGCTCGTTTTGTTGGAATAGATGTTTATTTATTGCGAAACAGAGAACCTAAGATCTATGGATCCTCATCCGCTTGCTAATATTTTTAAGAGATCCAATTATGATGAACACATTGCTAGTGAGTTTTGTGCACTAGATTATCTTTATGAAGTTTTGCTTGAAATTTGTGAATCTGAAAATTGTGATGAAGAAATTTATGAAGAGATTCACGATGGCTCCTTGAATAAAAAGCATGATTGCAATGATTTTACTATAAATTATCTTGATGTCAATTGTGCTAATAATATTCAAAACCCTAAGCTTGGGGATGCTAGTTTTGCTATGTCTACTACTTGTTGTCATGATCATGATTGGGGTGATTCTTCTTATGATCTTGAAAATTTATTTAAGCCCCACGATGAATATGAGATTGATAATAGTGTTTGCAATAATACTGAAAGTGGGTTTGGAAGAATGTCAACTTTAGATCCCACATATTTGGAGTATGTTCAGTCTTATGATATTTTTGATAAAAGTGGGTTTGGAGAAGTCATGACTTTAGTCAATGTTAATCCCACTATCCTGGAAGAGTGTCAACTTCGCATGCATGTGGATCGTGTTGAAAATATTTTATGTGGTAGTTATTTTGTTGAATTTTCTCATGATCCGACATGTAATTATTATGAGAGAGGAAAATATGGTTGTAGAAATTTTCATATTACTAAATTACCTCTCTTCATGTTGAGATTGTTATCATCTCTTTGTTCTTCCTTGCATATGCTAGTTTTTGCTTGCCTTGATAATTTGTTTGCTTACAAGATGCCTATGCATAGGAAGTATGTTAGACTTAGATGTGTTTGTCATGTGTTTCACGATGCTCTCTATGCGCTTCAATTCTTGTCTTTCATGTGAGCATCATTAAAATCATCAATGCCTAGCTAAAAGGCTTTAAAGAAAAGCGCTTGTTGGGAGTCAACCCAATATTTTTCCTTGCTGTTATTTAATAAATCTTGCATCTACCTTCTGTTTAGATGTGTTTTTATCTTTTAATTATTGGTTGTGCCAAGTAGAACCTATAGGATAACCTACGATGATAGTTGATTTGATTCTGCTGAAAAACAGAAACTTTGCGCGCACAAATATAATTTTGTTAAATCACAGGAACGTGTTTTTGCGTTGATTCTTTTTGCTTCTGTTTAATAAACAAATTGTCCAGGACTTCCTATTTTCGTAGTATTTTTAGAGTTTTAGAAGTTTGCGTTAGTTACAGATTACTACAGACTGTTTTGTTTTTGACAGATTCTGTTTTTCGTGTGTTGTTTGCTTATTTTGATGCATCTATGGCTAGTAAAATAGTTTATAAACCATAGAGAAGTTGGAATACAGTAGGTTTAACACCAAAATAAATAAAGAATGAGTTCATTACAGTAACTTATGTGGTGGTTTTGTTTTCTTTCACTAACGGAGCTTATAAGATTTCCTGTTGAGTTTTGTGTTGTGAAGTTTTCAAGTTTTGGGTAAAGCTTTTATGGACTATGGAATAAAGGGTGGCAAGATCCTAAGCTTTGGGATGCCCATAGAACCCCAAGATATTCAAGGATAGCCAAAAGCCTAAGCTTGGGGATGCCCCGGGAAGGCATCCCCTCTTTCGTCTTTGTTCATTGGTAACTTTACTTGGAGCTATATTTTTATTCGCCACATGATATGTGTTTTGCTTGGAACGTCGTGTATTATATTAGTATTTGCTTTTTAGTTTACCACAATCATCCTTGATGTACACACCTTTTGGGAGAAGCCTTTTTGATTAGAATTTGCTAGAATACTCTATGTGCTTCACTTATATCTTTTGAGCTTGATAGTTTTTGCTCTAGTGCTTCACTTATATCTTTTAGAGCACGGTGGTGTCTTAATTTTGAAGAAATTATTAGTCTCTCATGCTTCACTTATATTATTTTGAGAGTCTTTTAGAACAGCATGGTATTTTCTATGGTTTTAAAGTTGGTCCTATAATGATGAGCATCCAAGTTGGGTATAATAAAAACTATCATAGAAAGTGAATTGGATGCTATGATCAATTTGATGCTTGATAATTGTTTTGAGATATGGAGGTAGTGATATTAAAGTCATGCTAGTTGGGTGATTATGAATTTAAAGAATGCTTGTGTTGAAGTTTGTGATTCCCGTAGCATGCACGTATGGTGAACCGCTTTGTGATGAAGTTGGAGCACAATTTTATTTATTGAGTGTCTTCCTTATGAGTGGCGGTCGGGGATGAGCGATGGTATTTTCCTACCAATCTATCCCCCTAGGAGCATGCACGTAGTGCTTTGGTTTTTGATGACTTCTAAATTTTTGCAATAAGTACATGAGTTCTTTTGACTAATGTTGAGTCCATGGATTATACGCACCCTTTCACCCCTCCACCATTGCTAGCCTTTCTTGTGCCGCGCAACTTTTGCCGGTACCATACACCCACCATATACCTTCCTCAAAACAGCCACCATACCTAACTATTATGGCATTTCCATAGCCATTCCAAGATATATCGCCATGCAACTTTCCATCGTTCCGTTCATATGACACACATTACTTTTGTCATATTGCTCTTTGCATGATCATGTAGTTGACATTGTATTTGTGGCAAGGCCACCTTCATAATTTTCATATATGTCACTCTTGATTCATTGCATATCCTGGTACACCGCCGGAGCCATTCATATAGAGTCATATCTTGTTCTAGCTTTGAGTTGTAAATCCATAAAAGTGTGATGATCTTCATTATTAGAGAATTGTCCTAGTGAGGAAAGGATGATGAAGACTATGATTCCCCCACAAGTCGGGATGAGACTTCGGACTTTACAAAAAGAAAAAAAGACCAAAAAGAAAGAAAAAAAAAGAGACGCCAAAGAAAAAAATGAGAGAAAAAGAGAGAAGGGACAATGCTACTATCTCTTTTTCCACACTTGTGCTTCAAAATAGCACCATGATCTTCATGATAGAGAGTCTCATATGTTGTCACTTTCATATACTAGTGGGAATTTTTCATTATAGAACTTGGCTTGTATATTCCAATGATGGGCTTCCTCAGAATGCCCTAGGTCTTCGTGAGCAAGCGAGTTGGATGCACACCCACTTAGTTTCTTTTGTTGAGCTTTCATATATTTATAGCTCTAGTGCATCCCTTGCATGGCAATCCCTACTCACTCACATTGATATCTATTAATGGGCATCTCCATAGCCCGTTGATACACCTAGTTGATGTGAGACTATCTTCTCCTTTTTTGTCTTCTCCACAACCACCATTCTATTCCACATTTAGTGCTATGTCCATGGCTCACGCTCATGTATTGCGTGGAATTTGGAAGAGTTTGAGATTATTAAAGTATGAAACAATTGCTTGGCTTGTCATCGGGGTTGTGCATGATTAAATACTTTGTGTGATGAAGATAGAGCAACAGCCAGACTATATGATTTTGTAGGGATAACTTTCTTTGGCCATGTTATTTTGAGAAGACGTGATTACTTTGATTAGTATGCTTGAAGTATTACTATTTCTTATGTCAATATGAACTTTTATTTTGTATCATTTGGATCTGAACATTCATGCCACAATAAAGAAAATTACATTGAGAATTATGCTAGGTAGCATTCCACATAAAAATTTTCTTTTTTATCATTTACCTACTCGAGGACGAGCAGGAATTAAGCTTGGGGATGCTTGATACGTCTCCAACGTATCTATAATTTTTAATTGTTCCATGCTATTATATTACCCCTTCTGGATGTTTATGGGCTTTATTTTACACATTTGTATCATTTTTGGGACTAACCTACTAACCGGAGGCCCAACCCATATTGCTGTTTTTTTGCCTATTTCAGTATTTCGAAGAAAAGGAATATCAAACAGAGTCCAAACGGAATGAAACCTTCAGGAGCGTGATTTTTGGAACGAACGTGATCCAGAGGACTTGGAGTGCAAGTCAAGAAGCAGCCGAGGCTCCCACGAGATAGGAGGGCACCCCCCTGTCTCGTGGGCCCCTCGGGCGGCCACCGACGTACTTCTTCCTCCTATATATACCTACGTACCCCGAAAACATCCAGGAGGAGGACGAAACACAATTTACACCATCGTAACCTTCTGTATCCGTGAGATCCCATCTTGGAGCCTTCGCCGGCGTTCTGCCGGAGGGGGAATCGACCACGAAGGACTTCTACATCAACATCCTTGCCCCTCCGATGAGTTGTGAGTAGTTTACCATAGACCTACGGGTCCATAGTTATTAGCTAGATGGCTTCTTCTCTCTTTTTGGATCTCAATACAATGTTCTCCCCCTCTCTTGTGGAGATCTATTCAATGTAAACTCTTTTTGTGGTGTGTTTGTCGAGTTCCAATGAATTGTGGGTTTATGATCAAGTTTATCTATGAATAATATTTGAATCTTCTCTGAATTTTTTTATGTATGATTGAGTTATCTTTGCAAGTCTCTTTGAATTATCAGTTTGGTTTGGCCTACTAGATTGATCTTTCTTGCCATGGGAGAAGTGCTTAGCTTTGGGTTCAATCTTGCGCTGTCCTTACCCAGTGACAGAAAGGGTTGCAAGGCACGTATTGTATTGTTGCCATAGAGGATAACAAGATGGGGTTTATATCATATTGCTTGAGTTTATCCCTCTCGTTGTTCAAGAAATCGGTAATTGGTAGCTGCTCGGTTAGCTTGGGAGTAGTGATTAATCGGTGAATCGGCCTATTAACTGGATTAATCGGTCGACCATTAATCAGTAGATTAAATAGGAATTGCCAACATATATCTAGTTTTTTATGTATTATACCATACTATCATGCTCTCAACTACGTAATGTACCAAAATATGCTACTGTTTGGTTGATCCCTAGCTATTGAGGAGCGAGAGGGGGATGGGAGCGATTACAGGAAAAAAATTAGGTTGCGTTTGCCCAGAAGTTAATGGGTCGGCAGCGATTAATCGGCCTAACAACCGATTAATCGGTCTAACTGGCCAATTAATCGGCTTGGCAAGTTTATCCCTCTACATCATGTCATCTTGCTTAATATGTTACTCTGTTCTTATGAACTTAATACTCTAGATGCAGGCAGGAGTTGGTCCATGTGGGGAGTAATAGTGGTAGATGCAGGCAGGAGTCGGTCTACTTGTTATGGATGTGATGCCTATATACATGATCATGCCTAGATAATCTCATAATTATTCGTTATTCTATCAATTGCTCAATAGTAATTTTTTCACCCACCGTAATACTTATGCTATCTTGAGAGAAGCCTCTAGTGAAACCTATGGCCCCCGGGTCTATCTCTTATCATATTTGCTTTCAATCTACTTTTATTTGCATATTTACTTTTTGCATCTATATTATAAAATACCAAAATTATATTTATCTTATCTTACTATCTTTATTAGATCTCACTTTCGCAAGTGGCCGTGAAGGGATTGACAACCCCTTTATTGCGTTGGTTGCGAGTTCTCAGTTTGTTTGTGTAGGTGCGTGGGACTTTTGAGGAGCCTCCTACTGGATTGATACCTTGGTTCTCAAAAACTGAGGGAAATACTTACGCTACTCTGCTGCATCACTCTCTCCTCTTCGAGGAAAACCAATGCAAGCTCAAGACATAGCAGTCGTCATCATCAACCATCCTTTATCACCAATTTCATGATGCTCACCGCCGTGCGTGAGTAATTCCATCGTAGGCTTGCTGGACGGTGATGGGTTGGATGAGATTTACCATGTAATCAAGTTAGTTTTGTTACGGTTTGATCCCTAGTATCCACTATGTTCTGAGATTGATGTTGCTATGACTTTGCTATGCTTAATGCTTGTCACTAGGGCCCGAGTGCCATGATTTCAGATCTGAACCTATTATGTTTTCATGAATATATGTGAGTTCTTGATCCTATCTTGCAAGTCTATAGTCACCTATTATGTGTTATGATCTGACAACCCCAAAGTGACAATAATCGGGATACTTCTCGGTGATGACCGTAGTTTGAGGAGTTCATGTATTCACTATGTGCTAATGCTTTGTTTCGGTTCTCTATTAAAAGGAGGCCTTAATATCCCTTAGTTTCCACTAGGACCCCGCTGCCACAGGAGGGTAGGACAAAAGATGTCATGCAAGTTCTTTTCCATAAGCATGTATGACTATATTCAGAATACATGCCTACATTACATTGATGAACTGGAGCTAGTTCTGTGTCACCCTATGTTATAGCTATTACATGAGGAATCGCATCCGACATAATTATCCATCACTGATCCAATGCCTACGAGCTTTTCACATCTTGTGTTTCGCTTATTTACTTTTTCGTTGCTATTATTACAACTACTACAAAACTGTTATCTTTACTTTTGCCACTGTTACCTTTATTATCATACTACTTTGATACTAAATACTTTGTTGCAGATACTAAGTTATCCAGGTGTGGTTGAATTGACAACTCAACTGCTAATACTTAAGAATATTCTTTGGCTCCCCTTGTGTCGAATCAATAAATTTGGGTTGAATACTCTACCCTCGAAAGTTGTTGCGATCCCGTACACTTGTGGGTTATCAAGACTAATTTCTGACGCCGTTGCCGGGGAGCATAGCTCTATTCTTTGAGTCACTTAGGATTTATATCTGTTGATCACTATGAGGAACTTGAAAGACGAAAGAACCAAGACTTTTCCCTCAACTACGAGGGGAGGTAAGGAACTGCCATCTAGCTCTGCACTAGATTCTCCTTATGTTTTGAGTAAGCTTGCGACACCTAAACCTGCTACTGCTATGAATTATGATATGTCGCATGTTATTGATGATGCCACTTTGCTATGCATGATACTTATGATGAAACTACTTCTGTGCGTGATACCAATTTGCCATTAGGTGAATTTCTTGACGAACAACTTGCTAGGGTTAGAGAGAATGAAATTATTGAAGATGTTATTATTGATGATAGTGATGATGAAAGTTCTCCCCCTGATTATGAATTACCTGTTGTTCCTGAGGGTTATGTTATGGATGAGGAAGCTGCTAGAGCTATCTTTGCTTGCAAAGATAGATATGATCTTAAGAAGTTATTAGCTAAATGGAAGCAGCAATCTCTTAATGCTAGAATGAAACCTGACCCTACTTTTGCTACTTCACCTATCTGTGTTACTGATAAGGATTATGAATTCTCTATTGATCCTGAAATAGTTACTTTGGTTGAATCTGATCCTTTTTATGGCCTTGAATCTGAAACTGTTGTGGCACATCTTACCAAGTTAAATGATATAGCCACCCTGTTTACTAATGATGAGAAGTCTCGCTATTATTATATCCTTAAGATATTTCCGTTCTCATTAAAGGGTGATGCTAAGACTTGGTTTAATTCTCTTGATCCTGGTTGTGTGCGTAGTCCCCAGGATATGATTTATTACTTCTCTGCTAAATGTTTCCCTGCTCATAAGAAACAAGCTGCCTTGCGGGCAATTTATAATTTTGTGCAAATCAAAGATGAGAGTCTCCCGCAAGCTTGGGGGAGGCTTCTCCGATTACTTAATGCTTTGCCTGATCATCCTCTTAAGAAAAATGAAATACTTGATATCTTTTATAATGGACTAACCGATGCTTCAAAGGACTACTTGGATAGTTGTGTTGGTTGTGTTTTCAGGGAAAGAACAGTCAACGAAGCTGAATTACTATGGAATAATATGTTGACTAATGAAAATAATTGGACTCTTCCTGAGCCAATTCCTGAGGCAATTCCTGAGCCAATTGAGCCAACTCCTGAGCCTATACTTAAACCTACTCCGAAGAAGAGGGGTGTTTTATTTCTCAGATCTGAAGATATGCAAGAGGCAAAGAAATCTATGAAAGAAAAAGGTATTAAAGCTGAAGATGTTAAGAATTTACCTCCTATTGAAGAAATACATGGTCTTAATATACCGCATGTTGAAGAAACACATTGTCTTGATAACCCGACACAGGTAGTAAAGGTAAATTCTCTCTGTAGATATGATAAAGTTGAAATCCCGTCTACTAAATTTCATAGCCCATGCTTAGATGAATTTGATGACTTTATGGCTAGACAAGAAAGTTTTAATGCTTATGTTGGTAGAGAATTAAAGAATAATGCTTTCGAGATAGGACGCTTGAGTGATTATATGGCTAGAGTTAAAGGTGAACTTAAACTCATTAGCAAATATGCTTCTACGGTTACCACTCAAGCTGAGCAAGTACTTAAAGCTCAAAGTGATTTGCTCGATGAATTAAATAATAAACATGACTTTGTTGTTAGAGTGGCTACTAGAACTGGTAGAATGACTCAGGAACCTTTGTATCCTGAAGGCCACCCTAAGAGAATCGAGCAAGATTCTCAGAGAAATAGTTTAGAGGCACCTAGTTCTTCTAAAAAGAAGAAAAAGAAAAACAATAGGACTTTGCATGCTTCTAGTGAACCTGATGTAGACACACCTAAGAATCCCAATGATATTTCTATTTCTGATGATGAAACACAATCAGGTGATGAACATGAACCTAGTGATAATGTTAATGATAATGTTCATGTTGATGCTCAACCTAGCAATAATAATGATGTAGAGATTGAACCTGGTGTTGATCTTGATAACCCACAATCAAAGAATCAACGTTATGATAAAAGAGATTTTGTTGCTAGGAAGCACGGTAGAGAAAGAGAACCATGGGTTCAGAAACCCATGCCCTTTCCTCCTAAACCATCCAAGACAAATGATGATGAGGATTTTGAGCGCTTTGCTGAAATGATTAGACCTATCTCCTTACGTATGCGCTGAACTGATATGCTTAAAGTAAACCCTTATGCTAAATATATGAAGGATATCATTACAAATAAAAGGAAGATACCGGAAGCTGAAATTTCCACCATGCTTGCTAATTACACTTTTAAGGGTGGAATACCAAAGAAACTTGGAGATCCAGGGGTACCAACTATACCATGCTCCATTAAAAGAAATTATGTTAAAACTGCTTTGTGTGATCTTGGAGCTGGTGTTAGTGTTATGCCTCTATCTTTATATCATAGAGTTGAATTGAATAAGTTGACACCTACTGAAATATCTTTGCAAATGGCTGATAAATCAACTGCCATACCTGTTGTGGTTGCAAATGTCACTATCTTAACGGACTTTGTTATTCTTGATATTCCCGAGGACGATAGTATGTCGATTATCCTTGGTAGACCCTTTTTGAATACTGCAGGGGTTGTTATTGATTGCAACAAAGGCAATGTCACTTTTCATGTTAATGGTAATGAGCATACGGTACACTTTCCGAGCAAACAACCTCAAGTTCATAGCATCAATTCTATTGGAAAAATTCCAACTATCATTATTGGAGGTTTTGAATTTCCTCTTCCTACTGTCAAGAAAAAGTATGATATTCTTATTATTGGGGATGTTCATATCCCCGTTGAGGTAACTTAGTGTTATTCGAAATTTCTCCGGCCCCGTGTTATTCGGAATGAGTTTGTTAACAAGACTTGATCAACTTTGTTAGTGGATTCATTTTGATGATCATGAGATGGATGAAACTAGAAGGCACAACCTTTTGTACCCTCTTTTTACTTTCTGTTATTTAAAATAATTAAAGCAAAAAGAGTATCATCTGTCTACTTTATGAATTATCCATGCAATAAAAAAATATCTCGAAAATAAAAGTGCTCCAAATGCCCTGCAAATCTAGTATGATTTTTTTATGGAATATTTGAAGATTTTAGGCACTGAAAACATTGCAGGAGGGGCAAGCACCAGGCCACGAGGGTGGAGGGCGCGCCCACACCCCATGGGCGCGCCCCCCTGTCTCATGGGCCCATGGTGGCCCCCTCCACTTATTTCTGCACCCACACACTCCATCTTCTTCCCAAAAAAATCCCCATCCAGCTCAAGCACGAGTTCTAGCTCATTTTGCTGCGATTTTCGATCTCCTTGCTCAAAGCTCCATTCACAAAACTGCTTTGGGAGATTGTTGCTTGATATGTGACTCCTCCATTGGTCCAATTAGTTTTTGTTCTAGTTCTTTATTCATTGTAAATTTTTGTTGCATAAGTGACCATGTTCTTGATCTTTCATGTTAAATTTATGAGGTCCCAAGTAATTCTAGTGCATGATATAGGCTCTAGGCACTTGTAGGAGTAGTTGCTACCAATCTTGTTTAATTTTATTCTTTTATTTTGAAGTTACTAAATTTTAGAAATTTTCAGAAAATGTTAAGGAGATTTTTGAGCGGCTCTTCTAGCCAAGGCTCCCAGGAGAAACAAGCTAAAGAGAAGGAAAAGGCCAAGTATAATCTTCCTCGCATAGCGGAAGTACGGCCGTGTGAATGGCCCTGTGACCATTTCTTCAGAGAAGCTGGAATTTATGAAGACTTTTATTCTTTGATCGAGAATGCGGGCCTCATCGATTTCCTCCACGACCGGATCGATCAGTATCTCTTACTCACCAATACTTTCGTGCAAAAAATTTATTATTATCCTAAGAAGTCACCGCCTTTAGTATCATTTCATTTATATAATGAATTCAGGGAAATGCATTTACGTAATTTTTGCGCGGTATGTAGGATACCTTTGAGGGAAAATTAGAGGAACCACATCGTAAAGATGTGGATGGCTTTGTTAACACTATCACTGTAGGGGATCCAAAGAAGGGTTCCGATGCGAGAATCTCTAGCATACACTTTCCTGTTTTACGCTACTTTGCCATATTTGCTAGTAGATGCTTAATTGGTCGTGGAAATAGTAGAAACTTCAATGTTCCTGATATTATTATTCTTCACCATGCCTTGTTTGGTGATAATAGTTTTAGTATGGGTGTCGTTATTGTTAAACGGCTAAGCCTGAATCGTACAAAAGGCCCCATCTTTGGAGGTATCTATGATGCACGTCTTGCTAGACATTTTGAGATACCTATTAGGCACCATGAGAAAGAGGAGACAATATTGCCTCCTTACATTTTAGATTACAGGAGCATGGTAGCGCATGAGTTTATTGTTGACAACGAAGATAAGATGCTTCTGTATAACCTGAGATTTAATAAGAAACACAATGAGACTATTATTCTGCCTGCACCTCTGTTGTTTGATTTGACTGTAGATAATTTTCTTGTCACGCCGGGAGCGGTGTACGCTCATCGAGGCCAAGCATCCACTCCAGAACCTGAGCCTGAGCCGGAACCTTCACTAGACCCTTATCGTGCATCATCTTACCAGTGGGATCCGGAGGAGGTGGCCAGCCAGTGGTATCCTGATTACACCCCTCAGTACACCGGGGAGAGTAGTCGCGGTCCTTGGCAGTAGACCAACTTAGGCCAAAAGCCTAAGCTTGGGGGAGTACGTATTTCTCACCGACTTTACATTCATGTTCACACACTATTCTAGTTGTCGGTGCTCATACTCTTTCATTGTATTATCCATGCTAGTTTAATTTTCTTTTTCTAGTTTTCTTCTTATGTGTTTGATAAACCTTAAGAAAAACCAAAAAAATTAGTTAGTTTAATTTCCATGCTTGTAGTAGAAATTAAAATGAAAACCCAAAAAGATTTCTCGTTCTTCTTTTACTTGTTGGGAGCTTTCCCGTGTAAATAGTTTTATTTTATTTTCTTTCCTTTGGGGGTCAAGAGTAGAAGACCATATTGAAAATGTTTAGTGGCTCTCATATGCATGATTGTTTATTTAACTTAGAGCTCATATTATTTTATCTTCTCTCTTGAGTTGAATGCTTGCAGATTCCAGCTTAATCCAATGCACATGCACTATTATTATTATACACATTGTTCGGTCGTGCAAGTGAAAGGCAATAATGACGATATATGATGGACTGATTGAGATGAGAAAAGCTGGTATGAACTCGACCTCTCTTGTTTTTGTAAATATGATGAGTTCATCGTTCCTGATTCAGCTTATTATGAAGTAAACATATTTGCAATGACATTTAGAGATTATAGTTGCTTGTGCCATGCTTGATTAGCTATGAGTTATAATGGTTTACCTTGCGTGCCAACATGCTATTAAAATGATTGTGATGTGGTATGATGGGATGGTATCCTCCTTTGAATGAATTGAGTGACTCGACTTGGCACATGTTCACGCATGTAGTTGAAACAAATCAACATAGCCTTCATGATATTTATGTTCATGGTAGATTATATCCTACTCATGCGTGTACTCGGTGTGAATTAATTTTAATGCATGTTCATGACTGTTGTCGCTCTCTTAGTTGGTCGCTTCCCAGTCTTTTGCTAGCCTTCACCTGTACTAAGCGGGAATACTGCTTGTGCATCCGAACTCCTTAAACCCCAAAGTTATTCATATGAGTCCACCATACCTTCCTATATGCAGTATCTACCTGTCGTTCCAAGTAAATTTGTATGTGCCAACCTCCAAACCTTCAAATGAAATTCTGTTTTGTATGCTCGAGCAGCTCATGTTTCAACTAGGGCTGCCTATATCTTCCATGCTAGGTGGGTTATTCTCAAGAGGAGTGGACTCCGCTCCTCATTCACGAGAAAGGGCCGGTAACCGGGATGCCCAGTCCCATGATCCAAAAAGATCAAAGCCAATCAATATAATTAAACAAAACTCCCCCAGGGTTGTTGTTAGTTGGAGGTACTCGTTGTTTCGAGCAAGCCATGGATTGATGCTTGTTGGTGGTGGGGGAGTATAAACTTTTACCATTCTGTTTGGGAACTGCCTATAATGCATGTAGTATGGAAGATATAGCCATCTCATAGTTGTTGCGTTGATAGTGAAAGTATGCCGCTCAAAATGTTATTCCTCTCTATTTTAAAATCGAGCTCTGGCACCTCTACAAATCCCTGCTTCCCTCTGCGAAGGGCCTATCTATTTACTTTTATCTTGAGTCATCACCTTCTTATTAAAAAGCACCCGCTGGAGAGCACACTATCATTTGCATTCATTACTATTGGTTTATATTGGGTATGACTTGACTGGATCTCTTTTACCATGAATTACAATGTCTAGTCAGTCCTTAATCTTTAAAGGTGCTCTGCATTTATGTTTTGCGGTCTCAGAAAGGGCTAGCAAGATACCATTTTGTTATATCATATTATGATTGTTTTGAGAAAGTGTTGTCATCCGAGTTTTATTATTATTGCTCGCTAGCTGATTATGCCATTGATATGAGTAATTGTGAGACCTAAGTGTTATTGTGAGTATGGTTAGTTCATAATACTTGCTGAAACCCTGAATGATGGCTTTACATGTTTACAACAACAAGAGCAAATAGAGTTTGTAAAAGTTTTTCTTTATCACTTTCAGTTTATCAACTGAATTGCTTGAGGACAAGCAAAGGTTTAAGCTTGGGGGGTTGATACGAATCCAACGTATCTACTTTTCCAAACACTTTTGCCCTTGTTTTGGACACTAACTTGCATGATTTGAATGAAACTAACCCGGACTGACGCTGTTTTCAGCAGAACTACCATGATGTTGTTTAATGTGCAGAAAACAAAAGTTCTCGGAATGACCTGAAAATCCACGGAGATAAGTTTTGGAAAATATAAAAAATATTGGCGAAAGAATCAAGGCAAGGGGGCCCACACCCTGTCCACGAGGGTGGGGGGCGCACCCTTCCCCCTGGGCGTGCCCCCTGTCTCGTGGGCCCCCTGATGCTCCACCGACCTCAACTCGATAAGTTTTGGAAAATATAAAAAATATTGGCGAAAGAATCAAGGCAAGGGGGCCCACACCCTGTCCACAAGGGTGGGGGGCGCACCCTCCCCCCTGGGCGCGCCCCCTGTCTCGTGGGCCCCCTGATGCTCCATCGACCTCAACTTCAACTCCATATATTCCGTTTCGCAGAGAGAAAAAATGGAGAGAAAGTTTCATCGCGTTTTACGATACAGAGCCGACGCCAAGCCCTAATCTCTCTCGGGAGGAATGATCTGGAGTCCGTTCGGGGCTCCGGGGAGGGGGATTCGTCGCCGTCGTCATCATCAACCATCCTCCATCACCAATTTCATGATGCTCACCGCCGTGCGTGAGTAATTCCATCATAGGCTTGCTGGACGATGATGGGTTGGATGAGATTTACCATGTAATCAAGTTAGTTTTGTTACGGTTTGATCCCTAGTATCCACTATGTTCTGAGATTGATGTTCCTATGACTTTGCTATGCTTAATGCTTGTCACTAGGGCCCGAGTGCCATGATTTTAGATCTGAACCTATTATGTTTTCATGAATATATGTGAGTTCTTGATCCTATCTTGCAAGTCTATAGTCACCTATTATGTGTTATGACCCGACAACCCCGAAGTGACAATAATCGGGATACTTCTTGGTGATGACCATAGTTTGAGGAGTTCATGTATTCACTATGTGCTAATGCTTTGTTCCCGTTCTCTATTAAAATGAGGCCTTAATATCCCTTAGTTTCCACTAGTACCCCGCTGCCACGGGAGGGTAGGACAAAAGATGTCATGCAAGTGCTTTTCCATAAGCACGTATGAATACATGCCTACATTACATTGATGAACTGGAGCTAGTTCTGTGTCACCCTATGTTATAGCTATTACATGAGGAATCGCATCCGACATAATTATCCATCACTGATCCAATGCCTACGAGCTTTTCACATCTTGTGTTTCGCTTATTTACTTTTCTGTTGCTATTATTACAACTACTACAAAACTGTTATCTTTACTTTTGCCACTGTTACCTTTATTATCATACTACTTTGCTACTAAATACTTTGCTGCAGATACTAAGTTATCTAGGTGTGGTTGAATTGACAACTCAACTGCTAATACTTAAGAATATTCTTTGGCTCCCCTTGTGTCGACTCAATAAATTTGGGTTGAATACTCTACCCTCGAAAGTTGTTGCGATCCCCTACACTTGTGGGTTATCAGCCACATATGTGCCAATCTCACCACCGCAGCGTACATCCATGGGCCCACACAGAAAATTGGGGATCTATGTGGGGTACAAATCACTGTCGATAATCAAGTACCTTGAACCCCTCACAGGGGATCTGTTCACAGCCCGTCATGCTGACTGCATCTTCAATGAGGACCATTTCCCGGGATTAGGGGGAGACATCAAGTACCAAAAAGAATGCCCCGAAATCGATTGGAATGCCCAAGGCATTTCCTCCTCTGATCCACATACTCAAGAAACTGAACTTCAAGTTCGGAAAATAATTAATTTGCAACACATTGCAAATAACCTACTAGATTCATTTATTGACTATAAAGGTGTTACCAAATCCTACAATCCTGCTAAAAATGCGCCCGAAAGAGTGGAGGTACCAACAAAAACTACTCAACCCCCTGTTCAAAGGAAGAGGGGGAGAAGTACGGCCACAGAATAAGATTCAACTCCTCACAAGCAACAAAGGAAACAGAGAAAGAAACCCTCTCAACCAGTAAATGTAAAACAACCTAGCATTGATAATCATCAAATGGGTAATATACACCCAGTGAGAGAACAACCTCCACAACCCATCTCAGTTGTGCACAAACTGACTGGGACATCGGAACACCCAGACTAATCGTATTGGGAAATCACGAAGAGTCACTAGGGGTGCAGGAAATTTCCATCAACTATGTTGATTCTGGAGAATCATTTGACCGTAAGACTATGACTGTAGACATATTTTGCTGAAAAGATTGCAGATATCCTTCTCACTGATCATGATCCAAAGACCATGGCAGAGTTCAAGAAACACTCCGACTGGCCTAAATAGAAGGATGCAATCCAAGCAGAATTAGCCTCGCTCAATAAACGAAAGGTATTCACTGAAGCAATACCTACACCTCCCAGAGTTTTCCCCATGGGATTCAAATGGGTTTTTGTTCGTAAAAGAAATGAGAACAACGAGGTGGTGAGATATAAAGCAAGGCTTGTAGCCCAAGGTTTCACGCAGAAACCCGGCATTGATTTCAATGAAACATATTCTCCAGTAATGGGTGCAACCACTTTTCAATATCTTATATCTTTGGCAATGCAAAATCGTCTATCTATGCAGTTGATGGACGTAGTGACCGCTTACCTTTACGGTTCACTTGATTCGGACATATACATGAAGGTTCCTGATGGAGTCCCAATCCCGAATCCAAACGCAAACGCAACGCATATTGTGTAAAACTAAATAAGTCTTTATACGGCTTAAAACAACCGGGTTGCATGTGGTACAACTGACTCAGTGAGTTCCTTTTGAAAAAAGGATACTCCAAAAATGATGATTGCCCATGTGTTTTCATAAAAAGGTCTGCAAACTGGATTTTGCATTATTTCTGTGTATGTTGATGATCTGAACATCACTGGAACCACACAAGATATTGATGAAGCACGCAATCACCTAAAGACGGAATTTGAGATGAAGGATTTGGGTAAAACCAAATTTTACTTAGGATTACAACTTGAGCACCTTCCCTCGGGTATTTTGGTTCATTAAACCGCCTATATCCAAAAAATATTGGAGAAATTCAATATGGACAAATCTTATCCATCCAAAATTCCTATGGTAGTTCGATCTCTAGACGTAGAGAAAGATCAATTTAGACCAATGGACAATGGAGAAGAGATATTAGGACCTGAAGTTCCATATCTCAGTGCCATTGGAGCGCTCATGTATCTTGCAAATTGCACGAGGCCTGATATTGCATTTGCAGTGAATTTACTAGCTAGACATAGTGCAGCTCCTACTAAACGCCATTGGACGGTAGTTAAGAATATCTTTCGATATCTCCAAGGCACAAAGGATCTTGGCTTATTCTTTTAATTTCAGAGAAATTTGGACATTGATATGATTGGGTATGTTGATGCTGGCTACTTATCTGACCCCGACAATGCCAGATCACAAGCCGGTTTTGTGTTCCTACATGGTGGGACAGCCATATCATGGAAGTCTTCCAAACAGACTCTAGTGGCTACATCCACCAATCATTCTGAAATAATCTCTTTATTTGAGGCAACACGTGAATGTGTATGGCTTCGCAGAATGATAAACCACATACAAAAATCATGTGGTAAAGGTTCTATCGAATCTCCAACCATTATCTACGAAGATAATGCAGCTTGTGTTGCTCAAATACAAACAGGTTTCATAAAGAGCAATATCACTAAGCATATTTCTCCTAAATTATTTTTCCCCATCAATTACAAAACAAAGGGAAGATAAACATTTTGCAAGTCAAACCATGCGATAATCTAGCTGATCTATTCACAAAGTCACTCTCAGCTTCAACATTTGAAAATATGTTCATGGGATTGGTATGCGACGACTTCAAGATTTGCAAAGATTAGGGGAGAGTCTCTCTGAACCATAACCTGTTCAAACATTATATTGCATTCTTTTTCCCTTTATGAGTTTACTCTCATGGTTCTCATCAAGGTTTTTAATGAGGTAATATCAACATAAGAATATATGTCATACATTCTATTTTTCCCCACCGGGGTTTTTAATGAGTGTATACAAGACATATTAATTGTCCTCTAAACTTACCAATGAGTTTTATCCTCAAGATTTTCTTATATAAGTTATCAAAGAGACGATAACATATGTTGTAACATTTTTCCTTATTTTCCTACTGGGTTTAATTGGAGTTTTAACAACATATCAAGTTCTATTCTCCTCATCTTTTTCCCACAGGGTTTTTGAAGAAGTTATTCAAGATCATATACGCTTGTGATTAAGAGCAATATTCTCAAAGCTATACAAAGATGCAAGACATAGAAGAAGCAGCTTTGTAAAAGGAGGAGTGTTAAGAATAAGCTTGTGATTAAGAGCAATATTCTCAAAGCTATACAAAGATGCAAGACATAGAAGAAGCAGCTTTGTAAAAGGAGAAGTGTTAAGAATAAAGCGACGTCATTAGCGTAAGAGTCGTATGTGTCCAAAGCGTCGTACGGGCGTCTTCTCGCGCCACAGGCGCTTATTGTAAACGGACGCCTCTCCGGAGGCACCCTAAATCCTTGTATAATTAGGGCTTCGCCCAGAATCAATAAATACAAGTTTCTCACGAATTCTTACAAAATCAACTAATAATGGAAATCTTTTTTCTCATGTAGTGGTGGGTCTTTGATGAGGTGGCATGTGAGCATGTTGAGATAAATAGGATAGTGGGAATTATATACTCCCTCCGATCCTTTTTACTCCGCATATTAGATTTGTTTGAAATCAAACTTTGCTAAGTTTGACCAATTTTATATTAGAAAATATTAACACCTATTATACCTAATAAATATAATATGAAAATTCATACCAAGATGGATCTAATGTTATTGGTGTTGTTATGTGAATGTTAATAAAAAAAATTATAAACTTGATCAAACTTGCTGCTACTAGATGTTGTTGTGACCCGTTTACAGCGCCGAGCGCGGCCCGTTGCGGTGTGCCGGGGACGACCCGTCCTCGCGACACCGACGCTACCAAAGGCCAAGTCGCGTATGGGTTTACCAATTTTCTTCCGATTCATCCGCACTGAAGGCCAGCTCGCAGATGGGTTTACCAAGGCATTGACGGTTCGGACAAAGTGAATTCATGCAACATCTGAACCTTAATTCATCATGAGAGACGTGTGCACGTATAAGCTAGAGATAACACCTAATAGTATATACGAAGATGCCAAACGCCAGGCAATAATATGCGAAGGGTGATGCAAGCTGAGACATTTGTGGCGCAGCATCCATGGTCAAATTCAATTTAAATGAACTAACTAAATACTTGACCATGCTAGTTTTGTGCATTTCTCTATTCACATCGATACCGAGTTTTCGACCACAGTGAAATCTTGGCAGGATGAAATAGGAACTAGCAGGGCCGTTTCAGCTCAGGACAAAATCCCAGCATCCCGCTGGCCAAATCACGGAAAAGATAAAAGAGGATATAATCGACCAACTGGAGTGCTACGTTCATTAGTGACAAGTTACTTTACTCACGGACAAGATAGTCCTTCACATTTAAGCCCCCATATACCAAAACAACTCAACCAGCAGGAACTAATGGAAACCTGCCATCTCTCACCCAACTCTGTTGGACACCGTCTGGTAAATAGATTTGAGCTGAGTATTCCACTTATCAATGGCTTGATATTTCCGCATTCCCTTTGACCTGAATAAAATTTGCAAATCTCAGAACTTGCTTACGAAGAATATGTCAAGAAAGGAAGGAGGTGAGAGTACGCACCTGTCACCGCATTCTAGCAGCTTGTTCACCTGATCTATGTGGCCCTGGACACGGTTGTCCAGAATCAATGACACCAAGAGCTGCTCAACATCCTTTTCTGGGACATTTAGCTCCTATAAACACACACAGTTGATGTTAAGATTAACTAAATGCCACACATATGGCATGATTTACAAAACTGTACTTCCATGCTGCAAAAGAACTGCATTACTTTGCTAGATTTAAGTGCGCGCATATGTTATGTTTTGAATTGAACTGGGGTGGTTTATACTTAACAAAGAGAACTAAAGAAATGATCAACCTTCATGGTGTATGTCCTGTAACCCCTTTAAAGCAGAACAAGCACATAAAGTATCATTCATGTTAATTTTGTTATCACGATAAATTGCTTGTGTTCATCTGATGGAGAACAAGCACATATTGTGCATATGAAAAGTGAAATCTGGCTAGCAAAGTGTGGATATGCTGTAAAATATCCACCTGTGAAATGAATGGAATCCTTATTCTTGTGTATGGCTTAATGAGCTTGAGCAGCACTTGAGTTCTGATGTTCTTCAACAAGTCCTCAATGTAATTACGGATAAAAGGATCATCCATTATTGTTCTTCTATTGCTCTGGCAAAAAAAACACGAAAATTACAATGGAATCAGTGAACCAAAAAATATTAGTTTAGGATTGTGGCAGACAAGGAAATGGCATCTGTTCAAGAGCACTGACCTTTAGGATCTTCTCAAATTCCATGATGTCATTCTTCTGGTATGCTGCAATCAAATTTGTCATTGCGAGGATTTCAGGATCATTTTTGTACCTGCAGAAATGTAAGGAGTTACAGAGAGTAATGAAAATCAACCTACAAGACTTAAGAGAATGTCATCAGAAGTCTTACGGCTTGGCCTCTTGTCCATCAAAGGGATTCACTTCAGACTCCATCAACATATTGGCAAGAACAAGATATCTAGTTCGCAGCAAAAGGAAAATTATGATAGGAATCACAAAGAGTTATACAAAGTTATGAGTTATGACAGAGAAAATGTGCTTATGATAGTACTTGAGACACTGGATTCTCCGTGGATTGCCAGCTTCATCGTAGTTTTTGAATGCTTCAAAGAAATCAGTCGCTGCGTCCGCCCACTGCCTCTCAGCCATGTGCATCTTCCCACCACATTCACGAATTATACCCATAATTCTTGGATGAGGTATTGCTGATTTAATAGAAAGAGCCCTCTGGTACAATTCCTGCAACAGCACACAGTTCAATTCAGGTGGTGCGTTTCATTCTAACAGACACGATACTACAAAAAGAAGCATAATTCTCAATAAGATTAATGCTCTTAAGCTAATGTTGCAAAGAATACAAATGATGCATATCACAATTGCAGGTTTCAGGTTACAAAGCTGAAAAAAGAACCCATTTTCTCCCATGACCGATGATGTACACAAGATATTACAGTCCTGAAAGCTAAGCATATTTCCCTTAAGCGAGAAAAAAAATTATAACTCTATCCAATCCCAGATGACAATGAATGACAAATACCCCCAAAAGAATCAGCTAATAATTCAGAATCCTTCGATGAAACAAGCCATTAACATCTGAACTTTGTATGCAATCACATACTCCCTCCGTCCCATAATATAAGAGCGTTTTTTACACTAGTGTAGTGTCAAAAACACTCTTATATTATGGGACGGAGGGAGTAGCATTTAGCTGTGCCCACATAATGCTTTACAAGAAGATGGCACGGCGAAAAGTAACACAATTGCACACAACAGAAGAGTGAAAGTTTTCTAAAGAAACAATAATGAAGGTACACAAGAACAGATAACTAACCTTCAACTTTTTGTTGTTTTTTGTTTCAGTGTACATTTGAATCTCAATAGCATAGACTTCTAGAAGTTGTGTGCCTTTCTTCTGGTCATCAGAACCATCTTCCTTTTGGCAAGATTTATGCAGCTCCTTCAGTATCTGTCAGTAAATGGATATATGTGAATTAAATGCATAAAGACTAAGGAATGAAGGAAGCAAGTAATCGGTAATGACAAGAACATATCTAAGCACCTTGCTCATGCGACCATACTCCCCCATGTCAAACCAAATTTTGCAAAGCTTCAGATTTGTCTTAAACCATAATCTCTGCACAATAAACAATGATAATACATGAAGACCAATCGTTTGGTAGATCATAATATTTTTCTAGTTTTAATAATAGAACAAACCTAACCTCATTTTTTGCCTCTTCAAGAGCTTTAAGTGTTGTCTGGTAGAACTCTTGCAGAAGATTGAAGTGCTGACTAGCAGATCCAGAAACAAAATCCATTATGTTGTTTATACATTTCTCACTGTAGTTACGTGTCACAGCAGATTTTACGTATGTCAACATCTCTCTGTAAGCATCCATCATTTCTTTGTACTTCCCCAGCTTATAATAAAGCTTCACAGTTTGTTTAAGAGCCTTGAATCCCCTATGAACATATATATAATTAAAAGATAAAAATTAGACAACTCAACATAAATGTTTATTTATGCAACAGTTAAATTCACTGAGGAAACAGTGTGGGTGAAGAGTGATAATTCAACTAGACCGATTAAATATTGCCTTTGTTGCTTCACTGGAAGCATGGGTCAAGGCACTCGATTTTACAAAGTAATGTCCAATTAATAGAAGGACAATACCAGTCCTGACCAAGAACTGCCTGTAACAGGCGCTGAACATGTCAACAATAGCTTTCAAGGAATTGACCAATAACCTAACAAGTAGGCATGCAAAGTGTTCAGTATATTAAGATGGTAGAGTTCCACTGACTCCTATGTGAAAATTTTAGCTGGTTTTCGAGCATTGTATTTGCTGCCTCTTTTCATTTTCTTCAATCTGTCGTTAATCTAACTGCTACTAGCCTCAGCTAGACTACAGTGACCTGAAACTGGACTCCCACCAAATAAATTATGAATAGGCGCACCGAGGTCCTCAGGGCAAACTAATAATCTAATACATCGCATAGTTTAAGGTTGTTTCGCATATCTTCTGTTGCTTAACAGCAGCTACTGCCTAGTGAAAATAACTGATTAACGAAATAAAAACATTCATCCTTAAGAGTGTAAAAGCTTCCAAAATCCAAAAAAGAAGTAATTCTTCAGTAAAGAGTTCCACTTGCGGCACAAGCTATTTCATATCAGGCTAAGTCCCAATGACTCCATTTTATGACCTAAATTTATCCACAACCAACGCTTGGTCCTAACTGATAGGCCCAGAATACATGTGACAGCTTGTGGGCAAAGCATATAATTTACACACCCAACATCTTAGTGCCTCAAGCTCCAACCTTTAAGGATAACAGATAGTAGCACATATATCAGATAGGACACTTCATAGACTTGAGCATTCACATTGTGCTGGAGCAAATATAGGGAAATTGCAGATAAAACAGAATAGTGCATCGGAATAGGTAAAAATACTTACCATTCCGCCTTTTCAGGCTCCATGCGAACTACAGCATCAAAACCAGCAAGTGCACCCTCCGGGTCTGTCTCAACCATACCTGCAGAAGGATACTCATTCAACATCATACTGTGCAGCAACATATGCATAACACCATCAACCACTAGAATGTGTTAATGAAATTGTAAATTTGCTTAAATTTCATAGATAAATAAAATAAATAACTGTATATTGCCTAAAGTGCACAAAATAGGACAACCATAATCCTAGTATTTAAGTTCTACCATATTAAAAGACCAGTCCAAAAGAAAAAAAACATGGTTTCCATTTAGAGTGAAGCCACTATTTTATTTTGATCCATCTGCTAAAACAGACGACCACATGTTAAGTCCCTTACATGTAGAAAACAATAAAATCATCCTAACCCAAACAATCTTTCATATATAAAATTATCCCTTACATGTAGAGCGATGGGGAGAGTGAACAAGACAGAGAGAGGTTGGGTGGGTTCTGTGTGTGGCAGGTGTGTGGGGTCCACCCTGACGACTGAGGTGACAATAATCTCTATCTCCTCTCTTTGCACAGATCTCGATAGCAAGTAGTGGATGGTGGAGATAGCATTAGCCTTGGTAGTGGTCAATATCAGATATATTATCTATCTGTGTGTGTGTGTGTGTTAAGGTAAACAAATAAACTAATAGAGTAGATGCGAAATATGAAAATAGTATAAACAACTGAACACAGTGATGTGGCATCTTCCATTAAAATAAGTGTAGTAAATGAAAATGAAATACCAATACATTTGATAAAGAAACATACTTTCATGTAAAATCAAATGTGCAGACTCAATGCATATGCATTTCTTTTTTCATTTTAGAAGAACATACAAGTTTCTTTGGAAGCATCTTCGTTAGAGTAACAAATATGTTACAAAATTGAAAATAGAATGTTTCTTAAAAGGAGCCGAAAAAAGTAGAGCATTAAGCTTTTAGCAGGATCCCAGGCCTTTGCAAAAGTGGTAGGACAGCCAAGACACTGGTTGGAAGAGAGGCATCAGATTGATCACAATCAATTCTGCTTCCCAGTGTCAATGATGGCTAAAAAGATCCAAATATAGTCCTGGATATAAGAGAGGAAAGAAATAAAGGTAGCAGGATATCGAGGAGGTGGCTAGGGCATCACAGTGGCTAGCAAGTATCTTCCCATTCTATACGACCAAGTTTCCCAAACATTTGTCTAACGCAAGCAAGTACTAATACATACCAGCCTCTTCCTAGTTCCTATATAATTTAAGTAGAAACACAGGAAAAAACATTTGACGAGTCTATAAGCTTAAACTTGGAACTAATTCCAACCTGAGTCCAGCACATTGCACCGTGAGGGTATTTAGTCACAAATCACAAAATAAGAATCTTATATCAGTTTTGCTAAAGCACATCTAGATGTCCTATAAGTATTGCACATCTAAGTCCTATGTCATTGATCTTATGTTGAGAATCATGTAGATATTTTCTTTTTCTTTTCTCTCTCTCTCTCTATACTTAATTTACTCACTTAGATGTGCAATAACGAGAGCACATCTAGATGTGCCCTAGACACACCCATCTTATATATATAAACAACTGGCGAAATTTAAGCAGCCTACATGAGCCTTGGCGCAGTGGTAAAGCTGCTGCCTTGTGACCATGAGGTCATGGGTTCAAGTCCTGGAAACAGCCTCTTACAGAAATGTAGGGAAAGGCTGCGTACTATAGACCCAAAGTGGTCGGACCCTTCCCTGGACCCTGCGCAAGCGGGAGCTACATGCACCAGGTTGCCCTTTTGAAGGGGAGCCTTGGCGCAGTGGTAAAGCTGCTGCCTTGTGACCATGAGGTCATGGGTTCAAGTCCTGGAAACAGCCTCTTACAGAAATGTAGGGAAAGGCTGCGTACTATAGACCCAAAGTGGTCGGACCCTTCCCTGGACCCTGCGCAAGCGGGAGCTACATGCACCAGGTTGCCCTTAATTCAGTTAGAAGGCTAGAAAACACTACAGAATTCTCAAATCAAAGAAGGGAAAATCCTAAGAAATCCTACATAAGGCGTTGTTTGGATAGGTGGTATATACAAAACCAGATCTCCACAAACCAGGGAAACGGTATAAAAACTAAAATCCTGTTTGGCAACTCCAACTAATCAGCGAATATAGAAAACTTAGCTTTCCAAAAACTCAGATTTCAGGTATATTCCATAAACACGATTTATATAAACTGGATTCCAACGGAGAGCAGAGCAAGCACTTGCCAGCGGCTGCGCACGGAGTCGTGCAGAGCAGAGGGGACACGACAAGGGCGGTTAGCCCGACGACCTCGGGGAGCAGAGCAATCGCTCGCCGGCGGCTGCTTGTGGAGTCGTGCAGGCCGGAGGGGACGCGAGAAGCAGCAGGCGGCAGAGTCAGTTCAGGGGGATGACGAACTCGGGGACCATCGAAAGCCCTCAACGGCAACTGCGTTCAGAACTAGTGGAGGTCAAAGGGGAAGTGACCCAAGAAAGGATCAGTGCAGGGGAGGGCAACGACCTCGGGGGCCAACGGAAGCCCTTGCCGTCAGCCGCGCGCGGAGTCAGTCGAGGTCGGTCGCATGCGTTGTCGTGGTGGCCGGAAGGAAGGACAGCAGCAGTCTGGACGGTGGATTCGTACGTGACGATGTCGAGCATGGAAGTCTCGTCAATGGGAAAGTAAGGAAGGTCACGGGCGAGGTAGGATAAGGCTAATGTTTGCTATCCAAACACAAAACTCTATGGACCTAGTTTATTAATTTTCTAACCCAAACAAAGTTTTCTGTAAACACGTTTTTCACAAAAAGGATAGCAAAAACGGTTTTCCTAGAAATCAGCTAAAAACTCATTTTCTATATCCCATCACTAATCCTCAGTATCCAAACAACCACTAAGAGGGCAGGAAAGGGAAGATGTTAGGCTTCATCTGGTATTGTGGTGGTCATTGATAAATGATAACTATAAAAATGAAGATTTTTTCCATAAATACTATTTCGATTCTCTCTTACAATTTGAGCAAACAGTTAGTTCAACTAATATGGAAAAACAAAGAGATGGAGAACAGATAGTGCATATACTATTGCAGAACTGAAGAATGAAGTGTATGGCAGTCAGAATGAAACTCTTGATTAAAGCAATGAGAAGGGTAGCAGAGTCTTCATATCCTTGCTTCAAAATATATACGAAGCCACATTGTCCGTACTTCTACGGCAGCTTGGCCTATATAAATTAAATGGTAACAGACTACCCACAATTAACTTGAGTGTCCATTAGTTGCTTGTATTTTCCTTTTAGTTGAGACAGAAGTGTTCGCCGGAACAAACTTTAGCTGTTAACTGCGAAAGGGCACGGTAGGACTAAGACAAACCACACAAGGATGGGCTACTTAACCCAACAAGCACCACACGGGCGTCAATTCGACAAACAGATTTATTCCCAAAGCAAAATTAGATTCTAGCTATTCATTCGATGTCCTTACTAAAACGCACTTCACACTTAACGGGACACACCTCGCAGCTAAACTGGCAACTGCACTGCACAGTACAAACAAAGGCGATTACCATACATCAAAATTCAAAACGGAACCCCACTACCAGTACAAAACGACGATGCAGGAGGAAGTTGGACTAATAATACTCCAATCGAGATTTCTTCCAGTAACGGGACCGCAACTCGAAACAGTGATAGGGATCACCAAGGGATGTAAAATTGGCACGAGGAACCAAACCTTTGGAGTTGTAGTACTGGTTCTCGATGTCGACGTCTTGCTCCTCCGGCTCGTCGTCCGAATACTCGAAACCGTAGTCTTCCATGTCCGCATCTAACCATCGGCACCAAGCGCACCAAGAAACAGGAAACGATCACGGAAAGAAACCCTCGTGAGAGAGAGAAACAGCGACAATCCAGACCGTGGGGAATCGAGAAGATGAAAACGGAGGGCACTAAATGAGGGGGTAGGGTTTACCTGAGCCCATGACGGCGGTGAAGAGGCGACTCGAGCGGCAATGGAGCGTCGGGGGCGAGAGCTAGGGTTTGCGAAAGAGGAGGGGTTTGCGGAGCGGAGGCGAGGGGAGAGGAGGAAAACGGGGACGAGAGGGGAGGACAAGTTTTGCGAGCTGGCCCCTGGGAAGCTGCGGCTTTAAAGTAGCAGGATTGGTCATTTACGAAAGGAAACGCTTAGGGCTCCTTTGAATTCGAAGGAATTTTATATGTTTTCATATGATTGAAATCTTTAGGATTTTTTTCTATTTTGGTCTTTTAATTCATAACATTGGATCCCGTAGAAATTATTTCTATAAAATATTTTTTACTACATTTGATAGACAATCTAACTTCCACTTCTACCTTTTTCACAATTCACATTTGATTGTCCGGTTGCATCAAACACTCCTTGTTGATTCTATAAAATTCAAATGGGCATGCAACTCCAATCATTTACTCCCACCGTTCCAAAATAAGTGTCTCAACTTTGTACTAGCTCTAGTATAAAGTTGTACTAAGCTTAAAACACTTATGGACGGAGGGAGTACTTTTCCTTTGTCTGCGTTTTCATGAATTAAAGAGGCCCTTATAAAGAGCATCTTTTTTAACATGCACACGCTCATACATACATACATATACTCATGAACACATGCACATCTACCCCATTAGCACCTCCGAGATACTAAGCTGACATATCATCTTGAGATTGGAAAGGTCACCATAGGTGCCTTCGTAGTTGATAGGAACGTCTCCCAAAAATGCAAGCACCAGTGTCAAGACTAGGACTTGACCTTGCACTAGTGCAGAAATGGGCTATAGCACCGGTTCGTAAGGCCCTTTAGTGTCGGTTCTTTAACCGGCACTAAAGGGGTCGGGACTAAAGGTCCCCCTTTTAGTACCAGTTCGCACGAACCGCCGCTAAAGGGCCACCACGTGGCACGTGCCAGCGCCGGGGGTGGGGAACTCTTTAGTATCAGTTGGTAACACCAACCGGTACTAAAATGTTTGGGGTTTTTGGTTTTATTATTTATTTTTCCTCTAATTTTGTGTTTTCCATTTAATTTAGAGATTGATTTCCATTTATTTTTCCTTTCATCATATTAATATAAAAACTCTTGCATCTCATATCATCACCAACAACAACACTAGCTAATTAATAATCATCATATATATTAGTCATCATCACTATTTTTATCATCATTATGTAATCACCACCAACAATAGCTTAAAGAAGAAACATTCACTAATAATTAAGTTCAGGACGAAACACGGACATGAGACGACGAGTACTAAGAGTAGGAACTAGCTAATCACTCCTACTGCTCTCTCTCGGGTAAAATGGCATAGAACATGTGTAGCTCTTCTGATTCATCATATTGGAGCATGCAGATAAACCTGTCTCCTAATTATTGGTTGCGCTTCTGATTGCTTCTCTGCGATCATTCACAATTTTGCTCTAGTCTTTCACTATTAAGCATTCCTCGGTTCTGGAAATTCTGAATGCACTCGTGTGCAATGTAGGATGTCTTGACCGTAAGCTAACCATTGACATGCGAACGTTAGTCGAGATCCAATGAGGCACAACTATCATCAGGAGTCCCTGTTGAAGAACATCGTATAGTAACATACTTAGCAACGAAGTTTAGCTTAAAAAATAATGTATGCAAAAGATGCACTGAGGACAAATAGTAAAAATCTTACCATCTTTCTTAAATACACGTGATTGTAGTTCAATACGAACACTATTGGTTGCACGTTTTGAGTACTAAGATTTGCGAGTTTGGGAAAATAATTTCTCTTGACAGCATCAAGATCCTCAAGCCATGAAACATATTGACTTATCTCCTCGCAATTTAGTTCAGCCCCGGGACAGTGGACGGTCATGTCTACCAAGCACCGGACATGTTTGATTGAATGGAAATAAGTTGTCAATAGAAATTAGTTGTCAACTATTTTTGAAGTAAACAATATCAAAGACATAAATATGGTTAAGGAACACTCACATAATGGTAGAACTGGAGGCATCTACACATCGACCCAGATATCGGTATTACCTTCAATATCATCTTCCGGACGAATATCAAAGGTGATAACCATATCAGGCTCAAATGCATAAGCCTTGCATAGTGTTTGCCAAGTTTTGCATTTAAAATTGGTGTAGGTGTCTGCATTGTATAATTTTGCGTGGAAAGTATAACCATGCTCGGTCTTCAAGTAAACTCTCTTTACCTCCATAGTTTTCATAGTACTGAAACCTATCTTATCCAATATAAAATTTCTTGCATGGCAGGGGATACGCTAGTAGAATAGTAAAAATTTAAATTATAAGTTGAAGCAAATGAAGCATATGCTTAATTACGAAAAAAGACTTGTCGTTGTGACTTACTACATTCACTTCATAGGTCTCATCCAGCTTAATGGTGAAGCGCCTACCATCAACTAGGAAATTTCTATTGCACGTGTCACGCTTGTCTTCACAGTATTCGCACATAACGAAATCATTCTCGTCATCAGACATTTCCTATGTTCATATATAGTTGAAACATTAATTGATATAAACACTTACTAGCAGTTCTATACTAGCTAGTCTTATTAATTCAACTACTAAACACTTACTAAAAATAAACTAGTTCTAAGCTTCTTACTAAAATCTCATATATAGTGATTTTTTAAATCTTTTAATTAATTATTAGATCAACTAGTTCTATAGTAAACTTTTAATAAATTATTAGATCATCAAATCTCATATATATACCTAAATTTATATATCTAGCTAATTCATCTAATTCATCTAACATTTAACATTAATATATCTACATTATTTTCTATCTAATTCATCTATGACATTAATATCTAACATTTCTATATAATCATCTAACAATCGACATTAATCTAACAT